>NW_027040468.1:87450-169950 GCF_034236695.1 Oncorhynchus nerka
CCCAGTGATAATATATAGCCAGTGATACCCAGTGATAATATATAGCCAGGGATACCCAGTGATAATATATAGCCAGTGATACCCAGTGATAATATATAGCCAGTGATACCCAGTGATAATATATAGCCAGTGATACCCAGTGATAATATATAGCCAGTGATACTATATAGCCAGTGATACCCAGTGATAATATATAGCCAGTGATAATATATAGCCAGGGATACCCAGTGATAATATATAGCCAGTGATACCCAGTGATAATATATAGCCAGTGATAATATATAGCCAGTGATACCCAGTGATAATATATAGCCAGTGATACCCAGTGATAATATATAGCCAGTGATACCCAGTGATAATATATAGCCAGTGATACCCAGTGATAATATATAGCCAGTGATACCCAGTGATAATATATAGCCAGTGATACCCAGTGATAATATATAGCCAGTGATACCCAGTGATAATATATACCCAGTGATAATATATAGCCAGTGATACCCAGTGATAATATATAGCCAGTGATACCCAGTGATAATATATAGCCAGTGATACCCAGTGATAATATATACCCAGTGATAATATATACCCAGTGATAATATATAGCCAGTGATAATATATAGCCAGTGGTAATATATAGCCAGTGATCCCCAGTGGTAATATATAGCCAGTGGTAATATATAGCCAGTGATCCCCAGTGATAATATATAGCCAGTGGTAATATATAGCCAGTGATAATATATAGCCAGTGATAATATATAGCCAGTGGTAATATATAGCCAATGGTAATATATAGCCAGTGATACCCAGTGATAATATATAGCCAGTGGTAATATATAGCCAGTGGTAATATATAGCCAGTGATACCCAGTGATAATATATAGCCAGTGATACCCAGTGATAATATATAGCCAGTGATAATATATAGCCAGTGGTAATATATAGCCAGTGATACCCAGTAATACCCAGTGATAATATATAGCCAGTGATACCCAGTGATAATATATAGCCAGTGATACCCAGTGATAATATATAGCCAGTGATACCCAGTGATAATATATAGCCAGTGATAATATATAGCCAGTGATACCCAGTGATAATATATAGCCAGTGATAATATATAGCCAGTGATACCCAGTGATAATATATAGCCAGTGATACCCAGTGATAATATATAGCCAGTGATACCCAGTGATAATATATAGCCAGTGATAATATATAGCCAGTGATACCCAGTGATAATATATAGCCAGTGATACCCAGTGATAATATATAGCCAGTGATACCCAGTGATAATATATAGCCAGTGATACCCAGTGATAATATATAGCCAGTGATACCCAGTGATAATATATAGCCAGTGATACCCAGTGATAATCTATAGCCAGTGATAATATATAGCCAGTGGTAATATATAGCCAGTGATACCCAGTAATACCCAGTGATAATATATAGCCAGTGATACCCAGTGATAATATATAGCCAGTGATACCCAGTGATAATATATAGCCAGTGATACCCAGTGATAATATATAGCCAGTGATAATATATAGCCAGTGATACCCAGTGATAATATATAGCCAGTGATAATATATAGCCAGTGATACCCAGTGATAATATATAGCCAGTGATACCCAGTGATAATATATAGCCAGTGATACCCAGTGATAATATATAGCCAGTGATAATATATAGCCAGTGATACCCAGTGATAATATATAGCCAGTGATACCCAGTGATAATATATAGCCAGTGATACCCAGTGATAATATATAGCCAGTGATACCCAGTGATAATATATACCCAGTGATAATATATAGCCAGTGATACCCAGTGATAATATATAGCCAGTGATACCCAGTGATAATATATACCCAGTGATAATATATAGCCAGTGATACCCAGTGATAATATATAGCCAGTGATACCCAGTGATAATATATAGCCAGGGATACCCAGTGATAATATATAGCCAGTGATACCCAGTGATAATATATAGCCAGTGATACCCAGTGATAATATATAGCCAGTGATACCCAGTGATAATATATAGCCAGTGATACTATATAGCCAGTGATACCCAGTGATAATATATAGCCAGTGATACCCAGTGATAATATATAGCCAGTGATACCCAGTGATAATATATAGCCAGTGATACCCAGTGATAATATATAGCCAGTGATACCCAGTGATAATATATAGCCAGTGATACCCAGTGAAAATATATACCCAGTGATAATATATAGCCAGTGATACCCAGTGATAATATATAGCCAGTGATACCCAGTGATAATATATAGCCAGGGATACCCAGTGATAATATATAGCCAGTGATACCCAGTGATAATATATAGCCAGTGATACCCAGTGATAATATATAGCCAGTGATACTATATAGCCAGTGATACCCAGTGATAATATATAGCCAGTGATAATATATAGCCAGTGATACCCAGTGATAATATATAGCCAGTGATACCCAGTGATAATATATAGCCAGTGATACCCAGTGATAATATATAGCCAGTGATACCCAGTGATAATATATAGCCAGTGATACTATATAGCCAGTGATACCCAGTGATAATATATAGCCAGTGATAATATATAGCCAGTGATACCCAGTGATATTATATAGCCAGTGATAATATATTGCCAAAGATAATATAATAGCCAGTGATAATATATAGCCATTGATAATATATAGCCAAAGATAATATATAGCCTATGATATTATATAGCCAGTGATCCCCAGTGATAATATATAGCCAGTGATAATATATAGCCAGTGATAATATATAGCCAGAGATAATATATAGCCAGTGATCCCTAGTGATAATATATAGCCAGTGATAATATATAGCCAGTGATAATATATAGCCAGTGATAATATATAGCCAGAGATAATATATAGCCAGAGATAATATATAGCCAGTGATCCCTAGTGATAATATATAGCCAGTGATAATATATAGCCAGTGATAATATATAGCCAGTGGTAATATATAGCCAGTGGTAATATATAGCCAGTGATACCCAGTGATAATATATAGCCAGTGATACCCAGTGATAATATATAGCCAGTGATAATATATAGCCAGTGATAATAGTGATAATAGTGATACCCAGTATACCCAGTGATAATATATAGCCAGTGATACCCAGTGATAATATATAGCCAGTGATACCCAGTGATAATATATAGCCAGTGATACCCAGTGATAATATATAGCCAGTGATAATATATAGCCAGTGATACCCAGTGATAATATATAGCCAGTGATAATATATAGCCAGTGATACCCAGTGATAATATATAGCCAGTGATACCCAGTGATAATATATAGCCAGTGATACCCAGTGATAATATATAGCCAGTGATAATATATAGCCAGTGATACCCAGTGATAATATATAGCCAGTGATACCCAGTGATAATATATAGCCAGTGATACCCAGTGATAATATATAGCCAGTGATACCCAGTGATAATATATAGCCAGTGATACCCAGTGATAATATATAGCCAGTGATACCCAGTGATAATATATACCCAGTGATAATATATAGCCAGTGATACCCAGTGATAATATATAGCCAGTGATACCCAGTGATAATATATAGCCAGTGATACCCAGTGATAATATATACCCAGTGATAATATATAGCCAGTGATACCCAGTGATATATAGCCAGTGATACCCAGTGATAATATATAGCCAGGGATACCCAGTGATAATATATAGCCAGTGATACCCAGTGATAATATATAGCCAGTGATACCCAGTGATAATATATAGCCAGTGATACCCAGTGATAATATATAGCCAGTGATACTATATAGCCAGTGATACCCAGTGATAATATATAGCCAGTGATACCCAGTGATAATATATAGCCAGTGATACCCAGTGATAATATATAGCCAGTGATACCCAGTGATAATATATAGCCAGTGATACCCAGTGATAATATATAGCCAGTGATACCCAGTGAAAATATATACCCAGTGATAATATATAGCCAGTGATACCCAGTGATAATATATAGCCAGTGATACCCAGTGATAATATATAGCCAGGGATACCCAGTGATAATATATAGCCAGTGATACCCAGTGATAATATATAGCCAGTGATACCCAGTGATAATATATAGCCAGTGATACTATATAGCCAGTGATACCCAGTGATAATATATAGCCAGTGATAATATATAGCCAGTGATACCCAGTGATAATATATAGCCAGTGATACCCAGTGATAATATATAGCCAGTGATACCCAGTGATAATATATAGCCAGTGATACCCAGTGATAATATATAGCCAGTGATACCCAGTGATAATATATAGCCAGTGATACTATATAGCCAGTGATACCCAGTGATAATATATAGCCAGTGATAATATATAGCCAGTGATACCCAGTGATATTATATAGCCAGTGATAATATATTGCCAAAGATAATATAATAGCCAGTGATAATATATAGCCATTGATAATATATAGCCAAAGATAATATATAGCCTATGATATTATATAGCCAGTGATCCCCAGTGATAATATATAGCCAGTGATAATATATAGCCAGTGATAATATATAGCCAGAGATAATATATAGCCAGTGATCCCTAGTGATAATATATAGCCAGTGATAATATATAGCCAGTGATAATATATAGCCAGTGATAATATATAGCCAGAGATAATATATAGCCAGTGATACCCAGTGATAATATATAGCCAGTGATAATATATAGCCAGTGATACCCAGTGATAATATATAGCCAGTGATACCCAGTGATAATATATAGCCAGTGATACCCAGTGATAATATATAGCCAGTGATAATATATAGCCAGTGATACCCAGTGATAATATATAGCCAGTGATACCCAGTGATAATATATAGCCAGTGATACCCAGTGATAATATATAGCCAGTGATACCCAGTGATAATATATAGCCAGTGATACCCAGTGATAATATATAGCCAGTGATACCCAGTGATAATATATACCCAGTGATAATATATAGCCAGTGATACCCAGTGATAATATATAGCCAGTGATACCCAGTGATAATATATAGCCAGTGATACCCAGTGATAATATATACCCAGTGATAATATATAGCCAGTGATACCCAGTGATAATATATAGCCAGTGATACCCAGTGATAATATATAGCCAGGGATACCCAGTGATAATATATAGCCAGTGATACCCAGTGATAATATATAGCCAGTGATACCCAGTGATAATATATAGCCAGTGATACCCAGTGATAATATATAGCCAGTGATACTATATAGCCAGTGATACCCAGTGATAATATATAGCCAGTGATACCCAGTGATAATATATAGCCAGTGATACCCAGTGATAATATATAGCCAGTGATACCCAGTGATAATATATAGCCAGTGATACCCAGTGATAATATATAGCCAGTGATACCCAGTGAAAATATATACCCAGTGATAATATATAGCCAGTGATACCCAGTGATAATATATAGCCAGTGATACCCAGTGATAATATATAGCCAGGGATACCCAGTGATAATATATAGCCAGTGATACCCAGTGATAATATATAGCCAGTGATACCCAGTGATAATATATAGCCAGTGATACTATATAGCCAGTGATACCCAGTGATAATATATAGCCAGTGATAATATATAGCCAGTGATACCCAGTGATAATATATAGCCAGTGATACCCAGTGATAATATATAGCCAGTGATACCCAGTGATAATATATAGCCAGTGATACCCAGTGATAATATATAGCCAGTGATACCCAGTGATAATATATAGCCAGTGATACTATATAGCCAGTGATACCCAGTGATAATATATAGCCAGTGATAATATATAGCCAGTGATACCCAGTGATATTATATAGCCAGTGATAATATATTGCCAAAGATAATATAATAGCCAGTGATAATATATAGCCATTGATAATATATAGCCAAAGATAATATATAGCCTATGATATTATATAGCCAGTGATCCCCAGTGATAATATATAGCCAGTGATAATATATAGCCAGTGATAATATATAGCCAGAGATAATATATAGCCAGTGATCCCTAGTGATAATATATAGCCAGTGATAATATATAGCCAGTGATAATATATAGCCAGTGATAATATATAGCCAGAGATAATATATAGCCAGAGATAATATATAGCCAGTGATCCCTAGTGATAATATATAGCCAGTGATAATATATAGCCAGTGATAATATATAGCCAGTGATAATATATAGCCAGTGATAATATATAGCCAGAGATAATATATAGCCAGTGATCCCTAGTGATAATATATAGCCAGTGATAATATATAGCCAGTGATAATATATAGCCAGTGGTAATATATAGCCAGAGATAATATATAGCCAGAGATAATATATAGCCAGTGATCCCTAGTGATAATATATAGCCAGTGATAATATATAGCCAGTGATAATATATAGCCAGTGATAATATATAGACAGAGATAATATATAGCCAGAGATAATATATAGCCAGTGATAATATGTAGCCAGAGATAATATATAGCCAGTGATAATATGTAGCCAGAGATAATATATAGCCAGAGATAATATATAGCCAGTGATAATATGTAGCCAGAGATAATATATAGCCATTGATAATATATAGCCAGTGATAATATATAGCCAGAGATAATATATAGCCAGAGATAATATATAGCCAGAGATAATATATAGCCAGTGATAATATATAGCCAGTGATAATATATAGCCTATGATATTATATAGCCAGTGATCCCCAGTGATAATATATAGCCAGTGATAATATATAGCCAGAGATAATATATAGCCAGTGATCCCTAGTGATAATATATAGCCAGTGATAATATATAGCCAGTGATAATATATAGCCAGAGATAATATATAGCCAGTGATAATATATAGCCAGTGATAATATATAGCCAGAGATAATATATAAGTGATAATATATAGCCAGAGATAATATATAACCAGAGATAATATATAGCCAGTGATAATATATAGACAGAGATAATATATAGCCAGTGATAATATATAGCCAGTGATAATATATAGCCAGTGATAATATGTAGCCAGAGATAATATATAGCCAGGAATTATAAATGGGGATGTGTATCAGAAAGTTGTGTTTCAGCAGAATCAAAGGGAAGGCTTCATCCTATTGATCTGCTATGCAGTGGTAATGATAGCACAATGTTTGTGCCCGAGACACAACGTCTTGCAATAGCTCCCCAATCATAATGCCTAGGCTTTAGCTTAGTGGGATAACACAGTCTGTTGTCAAAATGGGAACGGCACAACGTATATAGCAGACATGTTGCATGAACAGTAGTATTGATGTGAATGCTGTCCTCCCCACAGCAGATGAACAGTAGTATTGATGTGAATGCTGTCCTCCCCACAGCAGATAAACAGTAGTATTGATGTGAATGCTGTCCTCCCCACAGTAGATGAACAGTAGTATTGATATGAATGCTGTTCTCCCCACAGCAGATGAACAGTAGTATTGATGTGAATGCTGTCCTCCCCACAGCAGATGAACAGTAGTATTGATGTGAATGCTGTTCTCCCCACAGCAGATGAACAGTAGTATTGATGTGAATGCTGTCCTCCCCACAGCAGATGAACAGTAGTATTGATGTGAATGCTGTCCTCCCCACAGCAGATGAACAGTAGTATTGATGTGAATGCTGTCCTCCCCACAGCAGATGAACAGTAGTATTGATGTGAATGCTGTCCTCCCCACAGCAGATGAACAGGAGTATTGATGTGAATGCTGTCCTCCCCACAGCAGATGAACAGTAGTATTGATGTGAATGCTGTCCTCCCCACAGCAGATGAACAGTAGTATTGATGTGAATGCTGTCCTCCCACAGCAGATGAACAGTAGTATTGATGTGAATTGCTGTCCTCCCCACAGCAGATGAACAGTAGTATTGATGTGAATGCTGTCCTCCCCACAGCAGATGAACAGTAGTATTGATGTGAATGCTGTTCTCCCCACAGCAGATGAACAGTAGTATTGATGTGAATGCTGTCCTCCCCACAGCAGATGAACAGTAGTATTGATGTGAATGCTGTCCTCCCCACAGCAGATGAACAGTAGTATTGATGTGAATGCTGTCCTCCCCACAGCAGATGCACAGTAGTATTGATGTGAATGCTGTCCTCCCCACAGCAGATGAACAGTAGTATTGATGTGAATGCTGTCCTCCCCACAGCAGATGAACAATAGTATTGATGTGAATGCTGTCCTCCCCACAGCAGATGAACAGTAGTATTGGTGATATTGATGTGAATGCTGTCCTCCCCACAGTACCAGTACTCCTTCCTCCACCAGTGTGTTCGAGATGTCCTGAGAGCCAGGAAGCTCCGTAGTGAGCAGGAGAACCCTCTCTACCCCATCTATGAGAATTTCAACCCAGACTACTACCGTGGTAAGACTACACCACCATACCAATACTATATATCCAGACTACTACCTTGGTAGGACTATACCAAGACTATATATCCAGACTACTACCATGGTAGGACTATACCAAGACTATATATCCAGACTACTACCATGGTAGGACTATACCAATATTATATATCCAGACTACTACCATGGTAGGACTATACCCCCATACCAAGACTATATATCCAGACTACTACCATGGTAGGACTATACCACCACACCAAGACTATATATCCAGACTACTACCATGGTAGGACTATACCAAGACTATATATCCAGACTACTACCATGGTAGGACTATACCACCACACCAAGACTATATATCCAGACTACTACCATGGTAGGACTATACCACCACACCAAGACTATATATCCAGACTACTACCATGGTAGGACTATACCAATATTATATATCCAGACTACTACCATGGTAGGACTATACCCCCATACCAAGACTATATATCCAGACTACTACCATGGTAGGACTATACCACCATACCAAGACTATATATCCAGACTACTACCATGGTAGGAATATACCAAGACTATATATCCAGACTACTACCATGGTAAGACTATACCACCATACCAAGACTATATATCCAGACTACTACCATGGTAGGACTATACCACCATACCAAGACTATATATCCAGACTACTACCATGGTAGGACTATACCAAGACTATATATCCAGTCCAGACTACTACCATGGTAGGACTATACCAAGACTATATATCCAGACTACTACCATGGTAGGACTATACCACCATACCAAGACTATATATCCAGACTACTACCCTGGTAAGACTATACCCCCATACCAAGACTATATATCCAGACTACTACCATGGTAGGACTATACCACCATACCAAGACCATATATCCAGACTACTACCATGGTAGGACTATACCACCATACCGAGACTATATATCCAGACTACTACCATGGTAAGACTATACCCCCATACCAAGACCATATATCCAGACTACTACCATGGTAGGACTATACCAAGACTATATATCCAGACTATAGATATAGGTCTACCAATAGAATTACCATGACTGGAAGGACAGACGGCTGTAAGCCCACCAATAGAATTACCATGACTGGAAGGACAGACGTCTGTAAGCCTACCAATAGAATTACCATGACAGGAACGGACAGACGGCTGTAAGCCTACCAATAGAATTACCATGACAGGAAAGGACAAAGCCAACATGGCAGCTGGTTCCCTCCACCAGAGAACATAGACTTGATGGTTAGACTGGTCCCTCCACCAGAGAACATAGACTTGATGGTTAGACTGGTCCCTCCACCAGAGAACATAGACTTGATGGTTAGACTGGTCCCTCCACCAGAGAACATAGACTTGATGGTTAGACTGGTCCCTCCACCAGAGAACATAGACTTGATGGCAATATCCCGTTCTAGTATGTCTAACTCTATGTCTTTAATCACAGTTCCATTTTGAGTCGCTAAAACGATAATCCCCAAAACCGTCTAAAGGACGTAATCATAAGGAAGGATACATTTTGTGCACGTGTGTGTTTAGTGCACGTGTGTGTTTAGTGCACGTGTGTGTTTAGTGCACGTGTGTGTTTAGTGCACGTGTGTGTTTAGTGCACGTGTGTATTTAGTGCACGTGTGTGTTTAGTGCACGTGTGTGTTTAGTGCACGCGTGTGTTTAGTGCACGTGTGTATTTAGTGCACGTGTGTGTTTAGTGCACGTGTGTGTTTAGTGCACGCGTGTGTTTAGTGCACGAGTGTGTTTAGTGCACGTGTGTGTTTAGTGCACGTGTGTGTTTAGTGCACGTGTGTGTTTAGTGCACGTGTGTGTTTGACATAATATTTGACTAAATGTGCCTTTGTTTGTCTTCCTCTCTTCAGATTTTGTGTACACGGGACGCTAACTAACGACAGTCTGGGTTCCTCTCCACACAACTGAGTGAGAAGGAAAACCAGGGAAGAATCTGTTCAATACCACCAGACAGCCATTATTCTGTCACAAATAAAGCACTATAGAGTGTGGGGGGGGGGGTATACAGCCATTATTCTGTCACAAATAAAGCACTATAGAGTGTGGGGGGAGGGGGGTGTAGCTATTTATGTTTGATACACTGTTGGTTCAACCTCTCAGGATGTCTATTTAAAATGGAGCAGATTGACCTCTGGAAATATTGCCGTTTCGTCCACTTATAGCTGAATCTTAGGTTGCATTCAATGAGATGTGATTATATTGTTTTGCACCTAATTGTAAAGCTTTTCCAAGAAACATTATTCCCTAAACTCATGTTATTTCAATATTGGTAATGTCTGATGAAAAGACAAAAGGAACTGATATAAAATGTAGATATAATGATTCTTATTCAACATAACAGAAAAAAAAGATGAATGAAAGCAATGAGGCGAAGCAATGAATGGGATTCTATGAGGCGTAGCTTCCCTACATCACAAAGCATTATTATGACAAGGCCTGAATGCCTAAAAACCTTCCCTGAAGAAACCTTCCCTACATCACAAAGCATTATTATGACAAGGCCTGAATGCCTAAAAACCTTCCCTGAAGAAACCTTCCCTGCATCCCAAATGGCACCCTATTCTCTATGGGCCCTAATCAAAAGGTGTGCACTATATAGGGAATAGGGACCCAAATGGCACCCTATTCTCTATGGGCCCTAATCAAAAGGTGTGCACTATATAGGGAATAGGGACCCAAATGGCACCCTATTCTCCATGGGCCCTAATCAAAAGGTGTGCACTATATAGGGAATAGGGACCCAAATGGCACCCTATTCTCTATGGGCCCTAATCAAAAGGTGTGCACTATATAGGGAATAGGGACCCAAATGGCACCCTATTCTCCATGGGCCCTAATCAAAAGGTGTGCACTATATAGGGAATAGGAACCCAAATGGCACCCTATTCTCTATGGGCCCTAATCAAAAGGTGTGCACTATATAGGAATAGGGACCCAAATGGCACCCCTATTCTCCATGGGCCCTAATCAAAGGTGTGCACTATATAGGGAATAGGGTGCCATTTGGGTACAAAGACCTTTCTGTATAATATGTTCTAAATCGTAGTTGCTGGTTTGTAGTTTAACAAAAGAATGAACCCGGAGCAGACAGACAGACAGCTAGCTGTCTTGAGAGTAGCTCATCACAATGCTGTCTAGATCCTTGTATAAAGTAGCAGACCGTCTGTACAGTTGGTTGTGAATAGTCCTCTTATCGTTTAAACATGGCGTCAGGTCATGTTGTGTGTGTGTGTGTGTACCATTGAGATTGTACAGTAGAGCCTGGAGGAGGGAACAGCATATAGTTTGTATGCCATCTCAGCTACCTATGTTTTCTAGGGCAAAGGGAAAACTCCACTGGAAAACAAACGCCATCTTGTATTCGGTTGTTTCCGGAAAGAGGTGGTAACCTTTTCTCCATGGTCCTTCGAACCAAGATGGAGGGAGTGTTCATGAGAGAGACTGTATGGGTTTTGTACATTACCTTCTTCAAAACATGATGTTGCATTTCTGATCATCCTTTTGCATAAAACTAGGCTGATGGATGTGTCTGTGAACAATACGAACAGGGATCTTTCTATGTCATGTGTGGAACTGAGATCCCTTCAACTGAATCTGAGCTGGCCAGCTTCCTGATATAAACAGGAGAAGGTCTAGAAGTTGGACTAAACTAAAAAAACTTCACACAATAAGCAATACTGGCCAAATCCTGCTGAGATCCTGGGGATAAAGTGAGAGAATTGAATAAAATGTCAACATCCTGACCCTGTGAGAGGTCTGCAGTGGCCAAGACACTGACCTTTCCAGGCTACAGGTTTTGGGACGTGGCATTTCTCTGTCTGAGCTTCTCTGAGCCCAGAGCCACGGAAACAGACCGAGCTACAGAAGACACAGTGTTGGTTGGCATTCGTCCCATTGTTACTGAAGACAATGCAGATCTTCAGTACCTCTCACTACCTTAGTATTTCAAAATCAATCTGTATCTACATATAAATAGACCGTTCAGATTGAATCTTCTCTCCAATGGCTCCCATTATGTTAGTGTTTCTACTCTATATTCAAAAATCACACATTTATTTTAACTTTGTTGTTCAATTTAAACATAAAAAAATACTATCTTTAAAAAACAAATACTAAGATGATCATTTTCAGGGTTCTGACTCCTCCCAGTAGTATCAGATGGAACACATTCTGACTCCTCCCAGTAGTATCAGATGGAACACATTCTGACTCCTCCCAGTAGTATCAGATGGAACACATTCTGACTCCTCCCAGTAGTATCAGATGGAACACATTCTGACTCCTCCCAGTAGTATCAGATGGAACACATTCTGACTCCTCCCAGTAGTATCAGATGGAACACATTCTGACTCCTCCCAGTAGTGTCAGATGGAACACATTCTGACTCCTCCCAGTAGTATCAGATGGAACACATTCTGACCCCTCCCAGTAGTATCAGATGGAACACATTTTGACTCCTCCCAGTAGTGTCAGATGGAACACATTCTGACTCCTCCCAGTAGTATCAGATTGAACACATTCTGACTCCTCCCAGTAGTATCAGATGGAACACATTCTGACCCCTCCCAGTAGTATCAGATGGAACACATTTTGACTCCTCCCAGTAGTATCAGATGGAACACATTTTGACTCCTCCCAGTAGTATCAGATGGAACACATTTTGACTCCTCCCAGTAGTATCAGATGGAACACATTTTGACTCCTCCCAGTAGTATCAGATGGAACACATTCTGACCCCTCCCAGTAGTATCAGATGGAACACATTCTGACTTCTCCCAGTAGTATCAGATGGAACACATTCTGACTCCTCCCAGTAGTGTCAGATGGAACACACTCTGACTCCTCCCCAGTAATATCAGATGGAACACATTCTGACTCCTCCCAGTAGTATCAGATGGAACACATTCTGACCCCTCCCAGTAGTATCAGATGGAACACATTTTGACTCCTCCCAGTAGTATCAGATGGAACACATTTTGACTCCTCCCAGTAGTATCAGATGGAACACATTTTGACTCCTCCCAGTAGTATCAGATGGAACACATTTTGACTCCTCCCAGTAGTATCAGATGGAACACATTCTGACCCCTCCCAGTAGTATCAGATGGAACACATTCTGACTTCTCCCAGTAGTATCAGATGGAACACATTCTGACTCCTCCCAGTAGTGTCAGATGGAACACATTCTGACTCCTCCCAGTAGTATCAGATGGAACACATTCTGACCCCTCCCAGTAGTATCAGATGGAACACATTTTGACTTCTCCCAGTAGTATCAGATGGAACACATTCTGACTCCTCCCAGTAGTATCAGATGGAACACATTCTGACTCCTCCCAGTAGTATCAGATGGAACACATTCTGACTCCTCCCAGTAATATCAGATGGAACACATTCTGACTCCTCTCAGTAGTATCAGATGGAACACATTCTAACTCCTCCCAGCAGCAGGGATATTGAATTTCCTGTTTAGTCCTATTCCCCTCTTCACAAAAAAATGCCGGTGCTCGTCATTGCTTTTGCACCAAATGACCCCACACAGCAAGTAAGGCAGTGTATACAGTATTATGTAGAGTAGTGCACCAGTCTCTCAGGCTTGACCCTCTCACCCCTGTCCTCCCCTATAAGCCTAAAGGTCATATCAAAAAGAGATTGTCCCCAGATAATAGAGTACAGAAACATCAACTCTCTCCATCTGTTCTCCTCTCTGCTGGGAGTTGAGTGGATCTAATAGTGTGGTATTAAGCTCCACTGTAGATTCCTCAAAAGTTTTTCATTACCGAAATCTATATCAATCCCCTTCCAGTTGGTATAATTTACAGTTGGTATCATTTACAGTATGTATCATTTACAGTTGGTATAATTTACAGTTGGTATCATTTACAGTATGTATCATTTACAGTTGGTATAATTTACAGTAGGTATCATTTCATGGGGCGGCAGGGTAGCCTAGTGGTTAGAGCATTGGACTAGTAACCGGAAGGTTGCAAGTTCAAACCCCCGAGCTGACAAGGTACAAATCTGTCGTTCTGCCCCTGAACAGGCAGTTAACCCACTGTTCCTAGGCCGCCATTGAAAATAAGAATTTGTTCTTAACTGACTTGCCTAGTTAAATAAAGGTTCAATAAAATGTACAGTATGTATCATTTACAGTTGGTATAATTCCACATGACCTATGGGATGGTTGTGCATCTGGAATATGAACATAACTTAAACTAACTGAAAGAATGTTCCCTAGCCTAGAATGTTCCCTAGCCTAGTATGTTCCCTAGCCTAGTATGTTCCCTAGCCTAGTATGTTCCCTAGCCTAGTGTGTTCCCTAGCCTAGTACTAGTACACCCCCTGGAAAGGAAACTAGTCTCTGACTATACTGGTATAGATTACTGTACTAGTACTCCCCCTGGACAGGACACTAGTCTCTGACTATACTGGTATATATTACTGTACTAGTACACCCCCTGGACAGGACACTAGTCTGTCTGACTATACTGGTATATATTACTGTACTAGTACACCCCCTGGACAGGACACTAGTCTGTCTGACTATACTGGTATATATTACTGTACTGGTACACCCCCTGGACAGGACACTAGTCTGTCTGACTATACTGGTATATATTACTGTACTAGTACACCCCCTGGACAGGACACTAGTCTCTGACTATACTGGTATATATTACTGTACTAGTACACCCCCTGGACAGGACACTAGTCTGTCTGACTATACTGGTATATATTACTGTACTGGTACACCCCCTGGACAGGACACTAGTCTGTCTGACTATACTGGTATATATTACTGTACTAGTACTCCCCCTGGACAGGACACTAGTCTGTCTGACTATACTGGTATATATTACTGTACTGGTACACCCCCTGGACAGGACACTAGTCTGTCTGACTATACTGGTATATATTACTGTACTAGTACACCCCCTGGACAGGACACTAGTCTCTGACTATACTGGTATAGATTGTATATTTGATTGCGTTAACATATTGTGACTACCAGAGGTGTCACAACCCAACCAACAACTGTCACGTGACCTATACCTACAGGGAAGAGCTGTGCTTCTCTGTCGTATTGTGTTTGCACTGGATCAATGTGAACGAATGTAAACAATGTTATGTTGTAAATGTGCCTGGTTCTGTACCCCATGTTTATCCATGTGTATTGGTTGATATGATAAGCTATATGTTATGTATGTAAGTTTTAAAAAAGCTAAACATTGTTTTGAATATATGATCACATTAATAATACCGAGAATATGCAACCATGTTAAATATGCTAATCATGTATAATAAAATAAGAATATAGATACATCTAGTTGACATTTTGAATGAGATATTCCACATAATGCACTATAAACATTTTGTTTGCAAAAAAAATATAAATTCCCAACTGTAATTTTGCATGACGTTATTTTACTTAACATCATTTAGAGAGGATAGAGTCGGCATGCTAGGATTAAATATCCTGGTAGGATTAAATATCCTGGTAGGATTGAATATCCTGCTGGGACTGAATATCCTGGTAGGACTGAATATCCTGGTAGGACTGAATATCGTGGTAGGATTAAATATCCTGCTAGGATTAAATATCCTGCTAGGATTAAATATCCCGGTAGGATTAAATATCCTGGTAGGATTGAATATCCTGGTAGGACTGAATATTCTGGTAGGACTGAATATCCTGCTAAGATTAAATATCCTGGTAGGATTAAATATCCTGGTAGGACTGAATATCCTGATAGGACTGAATATCCTGCTAGGATTAAATATCCTGGTAGGACTGAATATCCTGGTAGAACTGTGTGCGTGGTAGGACTGAATATATCCTGATAGGACTGAATATATCCTGGTAGGACTGTGTGCCTGGTAGGACTAAATATATACTGGTAAGACTGAATATATCCTGGTAGGACTGAATATCCTGGTAGGACTGTGTGCCTGGTAGGACTGAATATATCCTGGTAGGACTGTGTGCCTGGTAGGACTGGATATCCTGGTAGGACTGTGTGCCTGGTAGGACTGAATATATCCTGGTAGGACTGAATATATTCTGGTAGGACTGAATATATCCTGGTAGGACTGAATATATCCTGGTAGGACTGTGTGTCTGGGTAACCTGCACTGATCTTACAGAAGGCATTACCCTGAATCTGTCAGTGAGAACCTTAGAGCTGCTCTGTGTGTGGAGGGGCCCTCTCTAGGACAGCTCTGTGTGTAGAGGGGCCCTCTCTAGGACAGCTCTATGTGTGGAGGGGCCCTCTCTAGGACAGCTCTGTGTGTGGAGGGGCCCTCTCTAGGACAGCTCTGTGTGTAGAGGGGCCCTCTCTAGGACAGCTCTGTGTGTGGAGGGGCCCTCTCTAAGACAGCTCTGTGTGTGGAGGGGCCTTCTCTAGGACAGCTCTGTGTAGAGGGGCCCTCTCTAAGACAGCTCTGTGTGTAGAGGGGCCCTCTCTAGGACAGCTCTGTGTGTGTGGAGGGGCCCTCTCTAGGACAGCTCTGTGTGTGGAGGGGCCCTCTCTAGAACAGCTCTGTGTGTAGAGGGGCCCTCTCTAAGACAGCTCTGTGTGTAGAGGGGCCCTCTCTAGGACAGCTCTGTGTGTGTGGAGGGGCCCTCTCTAAGAGAGCTCTGTGTGTAGAGGGGCCCTCTCTAGGACAGCTCTGTGTGTGTGGAGGGGCCCTCTCTAGGACAGCTCTGTGTGTGGAGGGGCCCTCTCTAGGACAGCTCTGTGTGTGGAGGGGCCCTCTCTAGGACAGCTCTGTGTGTGGAGGGGCCCTCTCTAGGACAGCTCTGTGTGTGGAGGGGCCCTCTCTAGGACAGCTCTGTGTGTGGAGGGGCCCTCTCTAGGACAGCTCTGTATGTAGAGGGGCCCTCTCTAGGACAGCTCTGTGTGTAGAGGGGCCCTCTCTAGGACAGCTCTGTGTGTAGAGGGACCCTCTCTAAGACAGCTCTGTGTGTAGAGGGGCTCTCTCTAAGACAGCTCTGTGTGTAGAGGGGCCCTCTCTAAGACAGCTCTGTGTAGAGGGGCCCTCTCTAAGACAGCTCTGTGTGTAGAGGGGCCCTCTCTAAGACAGCTCTGTGTAGAGGGGCCCTCTCTAAGACAGCTCTATGTGTGGAGGGGCCCTCTCTAAGACAGCTCTGTGTGTGTGGAGGGGCCCTCTCTAAGACATCTCTATGTGTGGAGGGGCCCTCTCTAAGACAGCTCTGTGTAGAGGGGCCCTCTCTAAGACAGCTCTGTGTGTAGAGGGGCCCTCTCTAAGACTGCTCTGTGTGTAGAGGGGCCCTCTCTAAGACAGCTCTGTGTAGAGGGGCCCTCTCTTAGACAGCTCTATGTTTTGAGGGGCCCTCTCTAAGACAGCTTATGTGGAGGGGCCCTCTCTAAGACAGCTCTGTGTAGAGGGGCCTCTCCAAGACAGCTCTATGTGTGGAGGGGCCCTCTCTAAGACAGCTCTGTGTGTAGAGGGGCCCCAAAATGTCTAAAAACATAATTTCCCTTTGACATTATGGGGTCTTGTGTTTAGGCCTGTGAAACAAAATGTAAATGTGACCCATTTTAAATTCAGACAGTAACACAATAAAATGTGTATAAAGTCAAGGGGTGTGAATACTTTCTGAAGGCCCTGTCAGCTCCATCGGAAATGTCCCTTCTATAACGCTTCACTTTGAACAGTTTGAATAGAGCCCTTGATCCCAGAAAAGTACTGTGTGATTGAAGTGCAGCATCACGTGTCTACGTGTGACGTCGTTCACACACACTCCAATACACTGGCTTCAACCTGGTGTGGATTTGTGAATGAGTGTTGGGGAGGGATGGCTGTTTCTTGCATACCCCAACTCCCCCTGACACCCACAGAGAGTTCAGGTCAGAGCCATGGTCCACCATTTTCCAGTGTCCCTGGACCGGTTGGGGGGTTAAGTGCCCCACTGCACAACGATAGACTTCATCTTGTTGGCACTGGAATTCGAACCGGCGACTGTTACTGCCCCAACGCTCTAACCTCTAACCTGTAACCTCAAGGCTACCTGACACCGCTGATACAAGCTGACCCTACACAGACAATGGAATGACGATGCATTCTACAATTTCATTATTTTATTTTTTTAAAGATCCATCTTGGTGCTCTTCCCACTCTACATCTGTGTCCCAAATAGCACAGCAGTACCTATATACAGCAATGAACTACTTCTGACCAGAGCCCTATGGGTCCCGGTGCTTTCACTTCCACACCTCTCAAGGGTCTCTCTCTCTTCCTATTCTCTCTCTCTCTTCCTCTTCTCTCTCTTTCTATTCTCTCTCTTCCTATTCTCTCTCTTCCTATTCTCTCTCTCTCTCTTCCTCTTCTCTCTCTTTCTATTCTCTCTCTTCCTCTTCTCTCTCTTTCTATTCTCTCTCTTCCTCTTCTCTCTCTTTCTATTCTCTCTCTCTCTTTCTATTCTCCCTTTTCCTATTCTCTCTCTTCCTCTTCTCTCTCTTTCTATTCTCTCTCTCTCTTTCTATTCTCCCTTTTCCTATTCTCTTGCTCTCCCTTTCTTTTCCTCTTCTCGCTCTTTTCCTATTCTCTCTCCTCTCTCTCTCGCTTCTCTCTTGCTCTTCTTTTCTCTATTTCTCTCTCTTTTCCTATTCTCTCTCTCTTCCTCTTCTCTGTCTCTCTCTCTCTCTAGTCTTTCTCTCTCTTTTCCTATTCTCTCTCTCTCTCTTTTCCTATTCTCTCTCTCTTCTTCTCTCTCTAGTCTTTCTCTCTCTTTTCCTTTTCCTACTTCAATTCCACCCATCAGGATACCTGGCAGTGGTTATTTAGAGGCCTGTATAACCTTTGACCTCTATAATCAGGATACCTGGCAGTGGTTATTTAGAGGCCTGTAGAACCTTTGACCTCTATAATCAGGATACCTGGTAGTGGTTATTTAGAGGCCTGTATAACCTTTGACCTCTATAATCAGGATACCTGGCAGTGGTTATTTAGAGGCCTGTATAACCTTTGACCTCTATAATCAGGGTACCTGGTAGTGGTTATTTAGAGGCCTGTATAACCTTTGACCTCTATAATCAGGATACCCGGTAGTGGTTATTTAGAGGCCTGTAGAACCTTTGACCTCTATAATCAGAATACCTGGTAGTGGTTATTTAGAGGCCTGTAAAACCTTGACCTCCATACAGGTAAATATAGTGTGGAAACAACCTAACAGAAATGTAAAACGGATTCACTAGGCCTCGGGATTCATAGATTTCACACAGACACAGACATGAATGCATGCACACACTCCCTATCCTCTCTGAGCCAAACCTACATCCCTTAATCCCGTTTGTCAGAACACGGTATTTCCAATGTGGATTACGGTGGCGTTTTATACATATTTCCACCTCCCTCTCTGCCCCAATCTACCACTGATAGAATTGAGGGAGGTATTAGTACCATTTAATCTCTAATCTCTATTTTGTATGAGATTGATTTCATTTGATGAATTGAGGCACTGCGTTTTAAAGGTTGGAATGAGGAATAGGGTTATAGATTTGAACTGAAACGGTTACCTGACAGGTCCTCTTTACCTTTGGTCTTAATTTGATAATTACATGGATTTAAATAGATGTGTAAGGATTCAAGGTCAGAGTCTAATAAAATATAAATGTCTGTCTGGGAGTCCTTTCTTTTAACCTTCTCATTCTCTGAAGGTAATTCTCTTCTCATTCTCTGAAGGTAATTCTCTTCGCATTCTCTGAAGGTAATTCTCTTCTCATTCTCTGAAGGTAATTCTCTTCGCATTCTCTGAAGGTAATTCTCTTCTCATTCTCTGAAGGTAATTCTCTTCTCATTCTCTGAAGGTAATTCTCTTCTCATTCTCTGAAGGTAATTCTCTTCGCATTCTCTGGAGTTTTCATGAACAACACTTGACTTGTCTAGTGGATGGAGAACAACACTTGACTTGTCTAGTGGTTGGAGAACAACACTTGACTTGTCTAGTGGTTGGAGAACAACACTTGACTTGTCTAGTTGGGGAACAACACTAGACTTGTCTAGTGGTTGGAGAACAACACTTGACTTGTCTAGTGGTTGGGGAACAACACTTGACTTGTCTAGTGGTTGGAGAACAACACTTGACTTGTCTAGTAGTTGGAGAACAACACTTGACTTGTCTAGTGGTTGGAGAACAACACTTGACTTGTCTAGTGGTTGGAGAACAACACTTGACTTGTCTAGTGGTTGGAGAACAACACTTGACTTGTCTAGTGGTTGGGGAACAACACTTTACTTGTCTAGTGGTTGGAGAACAACACTTGACTTGTCTAGTGGTTGGAGAACAACACTTGACTTGTCTAGTAGTTGGGGAACAACACTTGACTTGTCTAGTGGTTGGGGAACAACACTTGACTTGTCTAGTGGTTGGGGAACAACACTTTACTTGTCTAGTGGTTGGAGAACAACACTTGACTTGTCTAGTGGTTGGGGAACAACACTTGACTTGTCTAGTGGTTGGAGAACAACACTTGACTTGTCTAGTGGTTGGAAACAACACTTGACTTGTCTAGTGGTTGGAGAACAACACTTGACTTGTCTAGTGGTTGGAGAACAACACTTGACTTGTCTAGTGGTTGGAGAACAACACTTTGACTTGTCTAGTGGTTGGAGAACAACACTTGACTTGTCTAGTGGTTGGGAACAACACTTGACTTGTCTAGTGGTTGGGGAACAACACTTGACTTGTCTAGTGGTTGGAGAACAACACTTGACTTGTCTAGTGGTTGGGGAACAACACTTGACTTGTCTAGTGGTTGGGGAACAACACTTGACTTGTCTAGTGGTTGGAGAACAACACTTGACTTGTCTAGTGGTTGGAGAACAACACTTGACTTGTCTAGTAGTTGGGGAACAACACTTGACTTGTCTAGTGGTTGGAGAACAACACTTGACTTGTCTAGTAGTTGGGGAACAACACTTGACTTTTCTAGTGGTTGGAGAACAACACTTGACTTGTCTAGTGGTTGGGGAACAACACTTGACTTGTCTAGTAGTTGGAGAACAACACTTGACTTGTCTAGTGGTTGGAGAACAACACTTGACTTGTCTAGTGGTTGGGGAAGGCAGGGAGATATAAAGGTCAGCCCAATAAAACACTGCAGAGAGTTCATCAAAAACACCTCTGGTACCAAGCCTCAGTTGTAAACTTGATCTGTCCTGCTCTCATTCCCCCTTCTAAAAGGTCTGATTGTTTTCCTTTTATCGATCCCTCCATCCCTCCGTCTCCTGAAGACTGAAGAAATAAAATATCTAGACAGAAGGAAACATTTTACATTTAGAAGCAATCTAAGCCATTCTTCATTTGTGTGTTCTGTCTACAGCAGGAAATGAATCCTGCAGCGACAGGAAATGTGAATTATTATGTGGATTATAATTAATAAGACTTCACATTTCCTGTGGCTCCAGGATTCTTTTGCTGCTATAGCAAACTGTCTCAAATTAAGATCCAAAGTCTGTATACCGTGTGCTGTGTACCTGTGCTGTGTACCGTGTGCTGTGTACCGTGTGCTGTGTACCGTGTGCGGTATACCTGTGCTGTGTACCGTGTGCTGTGTACCGTGTGCGGTATACCTGTGCTGTATACCTGTGCTGTGTACCTGTGCTGTGTACCGTGTGCTGTGTACCTGTGCTGTGTACCGTGTGCTGTGTACCGTGTGCTGTGCACCTGTGCTGTGTACCGTGTGCTGTGTACCGTGTGCTGTGTACCTGTGCTGTGTACCTGTGCTGTGTACCGTGTGCTGTGTACTGTGTGCTGTATACCTGTGCTGTGTACCGTGTGCTGTGTACCGTGTGCTGTGTACCTGTGCTGTGTACCGTGTGCTGTGTACCGTGTGCTGTGTACCTGTGCTGTGTACCGTGTGCTGTGTACCTGTGCTGTGTACCGTGTGCTGTGTACCGTGTGCTGTGTACCGTGTACCGTGTGCGGTATACCTGTGCTGTGTACCTGTGCTGTGTACCGTGTGCTGTGTACCGTGTGCTGTGTACCTGTGCTGTGTACCGTGTGCTGTGTACCGTGTGCTGTGTACCTGTGCTGTGTACCTGTGCTGTGTACCGTGTGCTGTGTACTGTGTGCTGTATACCTGTGCTGTGTACCGTGTGCTGTGTACCGTGTGCTGTGTACCTGTGCTGTGTACCGTGTGCTGTATACCTGTGCTGTATACCGTGTGCTGTGTACCGTGTGCTGTATACCTGTGCTGTGTACCGTGTGCTGTGTACCGTGTGCTGTATACCTGTGCTGTGTACCGTGTGCTTTGTACCGTGTGCTGTGTACCGTGTGCTGTATACCTATGCTGTGTACCTGTGCTGTGTACCGTGTGCTGTATACCTGTGCTGTATACCTGTGCTGTGTACCGTGTGCTGTATACCGTGTGCTGTGTACCGGGTGCTGTGTACCGTGTGCTGTATACCTGTGCTGTGTACCGGGTGCTGTGTACCGTGTGCTGTGTACCTGTGCTGTATACCTGTGCTGTGTACCGGGTGCTGTGTACCTGTGCTGTGTACCGTGTGCTGTGTAGCGTGTGCTGTGTACCTGTGCTGTGTACCTGTGCTGTGTACCGTGTGCTGTGTAGCGTGTGCTGTGTACCTGTGCTGTGTACCTGTGCTGTGTACCGTGTACCGTGTGCTGTGTACCGTGTGCTGTGTACCGGGTGCTGTGTACCTGTGCTGTGTGCTGTGTAGCGTGTGCTGTGTACCTGTGCTGTGTACCTGTGCTGTGTACCGTGTGCTGTGTACCGTGTGCTGTGTACCGTGTGCAGAAGTTTATTGGGCAGCAGCGTAAGTTCTAGCAAAGCTACACATGGTAGACAGAAGTCATCTTTAAAGGAGAACACTTTTGGATAATTGGATAATTAATTGATATTTTTTGTTGGGAGCAAATCAAATCTGACATTTTTAAAAGTGTAAATTACAAACTTTAGAATACTTTTAAAACCTAAAATACACTAAGTTTGCATTTCCTGCTGTGCAGGACAATTCTCAGCAACACAATTGTGATCAAATTAAGATCCTACATCTGTAGTGTGCTTCCCAAATGGCAACCCTTCACTCATATAGTGCACTACTATTGACCAGGGCCCATAGGGAATAGGGTGAAACTACTATTGACCAGGGCACATAGGGAATAGGGTGCACTACTATTGACCAGGGCCCATAGGGAATAGGGTGAAACTACTATTGACCAGGGCCCATAGGGAATAGGGTGCACTACTATTGACCAGGGCCCAAAGGGAATAGGATGCACTACTATTGACCAGGGCCCATAGGGAATAGGGTGCACTACTATTTACTAGGGCCCATAGGGAATAGGGGCCATTTGAGACTCAGCCATAGAGCCTCTAAGAATAACTAATGTGCTTTTCTCTGTGATAAGCTTGGCTGTCATGGTAACCTCCCTTAAATACATGCATAATTAATGGCAGCTGCTCTCCTGTCAGGAGACTAACAACAATAAGAAGAGGACAAGGCTGATGAGGCAGAGAGTGAGATGCCATCATAACACAACCATCTGTCATTCACCTGTAACCAGGTGAGACACCATCATAACACAACCATCTGTCATTCACCTGTAACCAGGTGAGACGCCATCATAACACAAACATCTGTCATTCACCTGTAACCAGGTGAGACACCATCATAACTCAACCATCTGTCCTTCACCTGTTGGTGAGACACCATCATAACACAACCATCTGTCATTCACCTGTAACCAGGTGAGACACCATCATAACACAACCATCTGTCCTTCACCTGTAACCAGGTGAGACACCATCATAACACAAACCATCTGTCATTCACCTGCAACCAGGTGAGACACCATCATAACACAACCATCTGTCATTCACCTGTAACCAGGTGAGACGCCATCATAACACAACCATCTGTCATTCACCTGTAACCAGGTGAGACTCCATCATAACACAACCATCTGTCATTCACCTGTAACCAGGTGAGACACCATCATAACACAACCATCTGCCATTCACCTGTAACCAGGTGAGACACCATCATAACACAACCATCTGTCATTCACCTGTAACCAGGTGAGACACCATCATAACACAAACATCTGTCATTCACCTGTAACCAGGTGAGAGACCATCATAACACAACCATCTGCCATTCACCTGTAACCAGGTGAGACACCATCATAACACAAACATCTGTCCTTCACCTGTAACCAGGTGAGACACCATCATAACACAACCATCTGTCATTCACCTGTAACCAGTGAGACACCATCATAACACAACCATCTGTCATTCACCTGTAACCAGGTGAGACACCATCATAACACAAACATCTGCCATTCACCTGTAACCAGGTGAGACACCATCATAACACAACCATCTGCCATTCACCTGTAATAACCAGGTGAGACACCATCATAACACAACCATCTGTCATTCACCTGTAACCAGGTGAGACACCATCATAACACAACCATCTGTCCTTCACCTGTAACCAGGTGAGACACCATCATAACACAAACCATCTGTCCTTCACCTGTAACCAGGTGAGAGACCATCATAACACAACCATCTGCCATTCACCTGTAACCAGGTGAGACACCATCATAACACAACCATCTGTCATTCACCTGTAACCAGGTGAGACCATCATAACACAACCATCTGCCATTCACCTGTAACCAGGTGAGACGCCATCATAACAAACATTTGCCATTCACCTGTAACCAGGTGAGACACCATCATAACACAACCATCTGTCATTCACCTGTAACCAGGTGAGACACCATCATAACACAACCATCTGTCATTCACCTGTAACCAGGTGAGACACCATCATAACACAAACCATCTGTCATTCACCTGTAACCAGGTGAGACACCATCATAACACAAACATCTGTCATTCACCTGTAACCAGGTGAGACACCCACCATCATAACACAAACCATCTGTCATTCACCTGTAACCAGGTGAGACACCATCATAACACAACCATCTGTCCTTCACCTGTAACCAGGTGAGACACCATCATAACACAACCATCTGTCATTCACCTGTAACCAGGTGAGACACCATCATAACACAACCATCTGTCATTCACCTGTAACCAGGTGAGACACCATCATAACACAACCATCTGTCATTCACCTGTAACCAGGTGAGACACCATCATAACACAAACATCTGTCATTCACCTGTAACCAGGTGAGACACCATCATAACACAAACATCTGTCATTCACCTGTAACTAGGTGAGACACCATCATAACACAAACATCTGTCATTCACCTGTAACCAGGTGAGACACCATCATAACACAACCATCTGCCATTCACCTGTAACCAGGTGAGACACCATCATAACACAAACATCTGTCATTCACCTGTAACTAGGTGAGACACCATCATAACACAAACATCTGTCATTCACCTGTAACCAGGTGAGACACCATCATAACACAAACATCTGTCATTCACCTGTAACCAGGTGAGACACCATCATAACACAACCATCTGCCATTCACCTGTAACCAGGTGAGACACCATCATAACACAACCATCTGCCATTCACCTGTAACCAGGTGAGACACCATCATAACACAACCATCTGCCATTCACCTGTAACCAGGTGAGACACCCACCATCATAACACAACCATCTGTCATTCACCTGTAACCAGGTGAGACACCATCATAACACAACCATCTGCCATTCACCTGTAACCAGGTGAGACACCATCATAACACAACCATCTGTCATTCACCTGTAACCAGGTGAGACACCATCATAACACAACCATCTGCCATTCACCTGTAACCAGGTGAGACACCATCATAACACAACCATCTGTCATTCACCTGTAACCAGGTGAGACACCATCATAACACAACCATCTGCCATTCACCTGTAACCAGGTGAGACACCATCATAACACAAACACCTGCCATTCACCTGTAACCAGGTGAGACACCATCATAACACAACCATCTGTCATTCACCTGTAACCAGGTGAGACACCATCATAACACAACCATCTGTCATTCACCTGTAACCAGGTGAGACACCATCATAACACAACCATCTGCCATTCACCTGTAACCAGGTGAGACACCATCATAACACAAACACCTGCCATTCACCTGTAACCAGGTGAGACACCATCATAACACAACCATCTGCCATTCACCTGTAACCAGGTGAGACACCATCATAACACAACCATCTGTCATTCACCTGTAACCAGGTGAGACACCATCATAACACAAACACCTGCCATTCACCTGTAACCAGGTGAGACACCCACCATCATAACACAACCATCTGTCATTCACCTGTAACCAGGTGAGACACCATCATAACACAACCATCTGTCATTCACCTGTAACCAGGTGAGACACCATCATAACACAACCATCTGTCATTCACCTGTAACCAGGTGAGACACCATCATAACACAACCATCTGTCATTCACCTGTAACCAGGTGAGACACCATCATAACACAACCATCTGTCATTCACCTGTAACCAGGTGAGACACCATCATAACACAAACATCTGTCATTCACCTGTAACCAGGTGAGACACCATCATAACACAACCATCTGTCATTCACCTGTAACCAGGTGAGACACCATCATAACACAACCATCTGTCATTCACCTGTAACCAGGTGAGACACCATCATAACACAACCATCTGCCATTCACCTGTAACCAGGTGAGACACCATCATAACACAACCATCTGTCATTCACCTGTAACCAGGTGAGACACCATCATAACACAACCATCTGTCATTCACCTGTAACCAGGTCAAATCATCAGTAAATCTGTGAATCCGGTTACTTATAATGGTTTTCTGAAAGACTGCAGTGAAGTTACGGTTAATGTTACAGTTGAAATTATCCTCTTAAGGACCCGCCCCTTTTTTTCAAGTCTAAAATGACGTACCCAAATATAACTTCCTGTAGCTCAGGCCCTGAAGCAAGGCTATGCATATTCTTGGTACCATTTGAAAGGAAACACTTTGAAGTTTGTGGAAATGTGAAAGGAATGTAGGAGAATATAACACAATAGATCTGGTAAAGATAATACAAAGAAATAAACAACCATTCTTATGTATTTTTTTGTACCATCATATTTGAAATGCAAGAGAAAAGGCCATAATGTATTATTCCACCCCAGGTGCAATTTAGATTTTGGCCACTAGATGGCAGCAGTGTATGTGCATAGTTTTAGACAGATCCAATGAACTATTGCATTTCCGTTCAAAATGTTGTAGCAAGACTGCCCAAATGTGCCTAATTTGTTTATTAATAACTTTTCCTGTTCATAATTGGACTCTCCTCAAACAATAGCATGGTATTCTTTCACTGGAATAGCTACTATACATTGACAGTGCAGTTAGATTAACAAGAATGTAAGCTTTCTGCCCATATCAGATATGTCTATGTCCTGGGAAATGTTCTTGTTACACAACCTCATGCTAACTGCATTAGCCTACAGTACGTTAGCTCAACCGTCCCGTGGAAGGGACACCGATCCCGAAGAAGATTTATTAACGAAAGAAGAAGAATATGGTGCAGTAATAAACTATTTTGAAGACAATAACTCTTATTCTTTTTATTAAAGATATCTATCAGGCACTATTACTCATCATTATGCAGCAGACATTTTAAATGGATTGGCTTTATAAAAAACATTCTCTTTCCAACACAAAATATATTACTTTAGTACTACTGTTACAGCTCATATTGTAAGAGGACATAACCTCCCTGGAGCTGCCTCTTACTGCAATCACATGTTCAGCATATGGCTTTATGTATGAAATATCATTCCTCTTTTAGCCAAGGACAACAATGTCTTAGCTACTTCTGTTGTAGAAAATGAACAAGTAAATACTCCTGTACGTCCGATTAACGCAGTCGAGAGCAAACCTTTTCTTGGAGCAGGGTAGGTAGGTGTAACGATTTGTAGTCAGATCACATTCTTCTTTTATCCAATCGGATGGACAACACTAACTGGATGTACTAACTGTTCAAACCAATCAGAGAGCGGTAACACATACGGACGACAAACTATTCAAACCAATCGGAGAGCGGTAACACAAACGGACGACAAACTATTCAAACCAATCGGAGAGCGGTAACTCATACGGACGACAAACTATTCAAACCAATCGGAGAGCGGTAACTCATACGGACGACAAACTATTCAAACCAATCGGAGAGCAGTAACACAAACGGACGACAAACTATTCAAACCAATCGGAGAGCGGTAACACATACGGACGACAAACTATTCAAACCAATCGGAGAGCGGTAACTCATACGGACGACAAACTATTCAAACCAATCGGAGAGCGGTAACACAAACGGACGACAAACTATTCAAACCAATCGGAGAGC
This sequence comes from Oncorhynchus nerka, assembly GCF_034236695.1. Lineage (NCBI taxonomy): Eukaryota > Metazoa > Chordata > Actinopteri > Salmoniformes > Salmonidae > Oncorhynchus > Oncorhynchus nerka. Next base: position 116,399 of record NW_027040468.1, read on the forward strand.
AGTAACACAAACGGACAACAAACTATTCAAAACGGTGCAAAAAGTCTGCTACTGTGGTAAGAAAACCCATTCAATTTGCATCGTGAAAAAAACTAAAACCATTAACTGACAGAAGGTAAGACAGAAGACAGACTGCAGAGGAAGTTGCTACAGTCAAGGCATCTGCACATCTATCCAACCACAGACAAACTACCTATCCCAGGTTTTGTCCCGAACCCAGACCAACCGTCCGTGGCCCAGTCTACATATTGAACCCAGACCAACTGTCCGTGGCCCAGTCTACATATTGAACCCAGACCAACCGTCCGTGGCCCAGTCTACATATTGAACCCAGACCAACCGTCAGTGGCCCAGTCTACATATTGAACCCAGACCAACTGTCCGTGGCCCAACTGTCCGTGGCCCAGTCTACATATTGAACCCAGACCAACTGTCCGTGGCCCAACTGTCCGTGGCCCAGTCTACATATTGAACCCAGACCAACTGTCCGTGGCCCAACTGTCCGTGGCCCAGTCTACATATTGAACCCAGACCAACTGTGCGTGGCCCAGTCTACATATTGAATCCAGACCAACCGTCCGTGGCCCAGTCTACATATTGAACCCAGACCAACTGTCCGTGGCCCAGTCTACATATTGAACCCAGACCAACTGTCCGTGGCCTAGTCTACATATTGAACCCAGACCAACTGTCCGTGGCCTAGTCTACATATTGAACCCAGACCAACTGTCCGTGGCCCAACTGTCCGTGGCCCAGTCTACATATTGAACCCAGACCAACTGTCCGTGGCCCAGTCTACATATTGAACCCAGACCAACCGTCCGTGGCCCAGTCTACATATTGAACCCAGACCAACTGTCCGTGGCCCAGTCTACATATTGAACCCAGACCAACTGTCCGTGGCCCAGTCTACATATTGTATCGGGACCAAATAGGTTCAAACGTGTCCTGCGGCAACCACCTGAAAATGAACAACAGACATATTCCGTCCATGGCGGTTGGGTTGGCTGTAGTTGGACAGATGTCTTAAAGAAGCCTTGTTAGAAACAGGTTTAGTAAAAGGCAGGTGGTACAGAGAGGAGAGAGAGGGGGAACCGGATTAAAACAAACCGTAATATGCCTTTAAAAGTAATAAACACATTGTTGCGATTTGTTTAAATCGTGGCCCGGGGTGTTAAAGAACAGTAACAGTGACATAGGCATTTAAACACTTCCTAATACCACCTAGAGAAGAAGACAGTACATCATGCTGGGGGTGATCAGACCAAGGTCTGCTTCTGGCTCTGTCGTCCCAGAGATTAGAAGGACTCTCCCAGAATTCCTTTCACCGCATTCTCTCTGAACAAAGTACTGACATTTTGTGTAACTGGTGTTGAAGATTCTTCTCAGGTGGTCCTGGCCCGGGACGCCCTCACGATCCCTCCTTTCATACGACCAGGGGTTTGCAATGAAGAGTCTAGTTAAAGAGTGTTCAAAGATAACAGACATTTCCTGTTTGTAGGTCAGTGAACTCTGAACTTTGAGACCGAGCTCGGCTAGTGAAGTAAATGCGAACCACATTACAATCAGCACAGAGACACAGAGGTTCAACACGTAACACAGACCTGTCCAAAACATGACCAGTGACAGAAAGCGGCATTGTCCTTTTTGGATTTTTGCTTATTCATAGACATAACCAACACATTGTAATACACATAGCATTAGAAAAGGTCCTCACCAGCTGAGAGTTGAACTGACAAAATGGCTCTTACACAAGTAGACAAACACACCAAGACAAGACAGACAAGCATTTCTGGTGCATGAGCCTCGAGTCTAGTCCAGCGGAATGAGAGTGTTCAGAACAGTCATAATTGGAAGTTCAAACATTCCCCGCTTCTATGAGGTCCTCATCACACAACAGCCACCACTGAGACCACAGTCATCATCAATCTATCAATCTATCAATCCATCCATCCATCCATCTAGTGTTCCTGTTCCCGGTCTCTCAGTATTTACTCTGTCATAACACAACCATCTGTCATTCACCTGTAACCAGGTGAGACACCATCATAACACAACCATCTGTCCTTCACCTGTAACCAGGTGAGACACCATCATAACACAACCATCTGTCATTCACCTGTAACCAGGTGAGACACCATCATAACACAACCATCTGTCCTTCACCTGTAACCAGGTGAGACACCATCATAACACAACCATCTGTCATTCACCTGTAACCAGGTGAGAGACACCATCATAACACAACCATCTGTCATTCACCTGTAACCAGGTGAGACACCATCATAACACAACCATCTGTCATTCACCTGTAACTAGGTGAGACACCATCATAACACAAACATCTGTCATTCACCTGTAACCAGGTGAGACACCATCATAACACAACCATCTGTCATTCACCTGTAACCAGGTGAGACACCATCATAACACAAACATCTGTCATTCACCTGTAACCAGGTGAGACACCATCATAACACAACCATCTGCCATTCACCTGTAACCAGGTGAGACACCATCATAACACAACCATCTGTCATTCACCTGTAACCAGGTGAGACACCATCATAACACAACCATCTGTCATTCACCTGTAACCAGGTGAGACACCATCATAACACAACCATCTGTCATTCACCTGTAACCAGGTGAGACACCATCATAACACAACCATCTGTCATTCACCTGTAACCAGGTGAGACACCATCATAACACAACCATCTGTCATTCACCTGTAACCAGGTGAGACACCATCATAACACAACCATCTGCCATTCACCTGTAACCAGGTGAGACACCATCATAACACAACCATCTGTCATTCACCTGTAACCAGGTGAGACACCATCATAACACAACCATCTGTCATTCACCTGTAACCAGGTGAGACACCATCATAACACAACCATCTGTCATTCACCTGTAACCAGGTGAGACACCATCATAACACAACCATCTGCCATTCACCTGTAACCAGGTCAAATCATCAGTAAATCTGTGAATCCGGTTACTTATAATGGTTTTCTGAAAGACTGCAGTGAAGTTACAAAGTTAATGTTACAGTTGAAATGATCCTCTTAAGGACCCGCCCCTTTTTTTCAAGTCTAAAATGACGTACCCAAATATAACTGCCTGTAGCTCAGGCCCTGAAGCAAGGCTATGCATATTCTTGGTACCATTTGAAAGGAAACACTTTGAAGTTTGTTGAAATGAGAAAGGAATGTAGGAGAATATAACACATTAGATCTGGTAAAAGATAATAGAAAGAAAAAAACAACCATTCTTATGTATTTTTTTTGTACCATCATATTTGAAATGCAAGAGAAAGGCCATAATGTATTATTCCAGCCCAGGTGCAATTTAGATTTTGGCCACTAGATGGCAGCAGTGTATGTGCATAGTTTTAGACTTATCCAATGAACTATTGCATTTCCGTTCAAAATGTTGTAGCAAGACTGCCCAAATGTGCCTAATTTGTTTATTAATAACTTTTCCTGTTCATAATTGTGGACTCTCCTCAAACAATAGCATGGTATTCTTTCACTGGAATAGCTACTATACATTGGACAGTGCAGTTAGATTAACAAGAATGTAAGCTTTCTGCCCATATCAGATATGTCTATGTCCTGGGAAATGTTCTTGTTACTTACAACCTCATGCTAACTGCATTAGCCTACAGTACGTTAGCTCAACCGTCCCGTGGAAGGACACGATCCCGAAGAAGATTTATTAACGAAAGAAGAAGAATATGGTGCAGTAATAAACTATTTGAAGACAATAACTCTTATTCTTTTTATTAAAGATATCTATCAGGCACTATTACTCATCATTATGCAGCAGACATTTTAAATGGATTGGCTTTATAAAAAACATTCTCTTTCAACACAAAATATATTACTTTAGTACTAGTGTTACAGCTCATATTGTAAGAGGACATAACCTCCTGGAGCTGCCTCTTACTGCAATCACATGTTCAGCATATGGCTTTATGTATGAAATATCATTCCTCTTTTAGCCAAGGACAACAATGTCTTAGCTACTTCTGTTGTAGAAAATGAACAAGTAAATACTCCTGTACGTCCGATTAACGCAGTCGAGAGCAAACCTTTTCTTGGAGCAGGGTAGGTAGGTGTAACGATTTGTAGTCAGATCACATTCTTCTTTTATCCAATCGGATGGACAACACTAACTGGATGTACTAACTGTTCAAACCAATCAGAGAGCGGTAACACATACGGACGACAAACTATTCAAACCAATCGGAGAGCGGTAACTCATACGGACGACAAACTATTCAAACCAATCGGAGAGCGGTAACTCATACGGACGACAAACTATTCAAATCAATCGGAGAGCGGTAACTCATACGGACGACAAACTATTCAAACCAATCGGAGAGCAGTAACACAAACGGACGACAAACTATTCAAACCAATCGGAGAGCGGTAACACATACGGACGACAAACTATTCAAACCAATCGGAGAGCGGTAACTCATACGGACGACAAACTATTCAAACCAATCGAAGAGCGGTAACACAAACGGACGACAAACTATTCAAACCAATCGGAGAGCAGTAACACAAACGGACAACAAACTATTCAAAACGGTGCAAAAAGTCTGCTACTGTGGTAAGAAAACCCATTCAATTTGCATCGTGAAAAAAACTAAAACCATTAACTGACAGAAGGTAAGACAGAAGACAGACTGCAGAGGAAGTTGCTACAGTCAAGGCATCTGCACATCTATCCAACCACAGACAAACTACCTATCCCAGGTTTTGTCCCGAACCCAGACCAACCGTCCGTGGCCCAGTCTACATATTGAACCCAGACCAACTGTCCGTGGCCCAGTCTACATATTGAACCCAGACCAACCGTCCGTGGCCCAGTCTACATATTGAACCCAGACCAACCGTCAGTGGCCCAGTCTACATATTGAACCCAGACCAACTGTCCGTGGCCCAACTGTCCGTGGCCCAGTCTACATATTGAACCCAGACCAACTGTCCGTGGCCCAACTGTCCGTGGCCCAGTCTACATATTGAACCCAGACCAACTGTCCGTGGCCCAACTGTCCGTGGCCCAGTCTACATATTGAACCCAGACCAACTGTGCGTGGCCCAGTCTACATATTGAACCCAGACCAACCGTCCGTGGCCCAGTCTACATATTGAACCCAGACCAACTGTCCGTGGCCCAGTCTACATATTGAACCCAGACCAACTGTCCGTGGCCTAGTCTACATATTGAACCCAGACCAACTGTCCGTGGCCTAGTCTACATATTGAACCCAGACCAACTGTCCGTGGCCCAACTGTCCGTGGCCCAGTCTACATATTGAACCCAGACCAACTGTCCGTGGCCCAGTCTGGCACATATTGAACCCAGACCAACCGTCCGTGGCCCAGTCTACATATTGAACCCAGACCAACTGTCCGTGGCCCAGTCTACATATTGAACCCAGACCAACTGTCCGTGGCCCAGTCTACATATTGTATCGGGACCAAATAGGTTCAAACGTGTCCTGCGGCAACCACCTGAAAATGAACAACAGACATATTCCGTCCATGGCGGTTGGGTTGGCTGTAGTTGGACAGATGTCTTAAAGAAGCCTTGTTAGAAACAGGTTTAGTAAAAGGCAGGTGGTACAGAGAGGAGAGAGGGGGAACCGGTTAAAACAAACCGTAATATGCCTTTAAAAGTAATAAACACATTGTTGCGATTTGTTTAAATCGTGGCCCGGGGTGTTAAAGAACAGTAACAGTGACATAGGCATTTAAACACTTCCTAATACCACCTAGAGAAGAAGACAGTACATCATGCTGGGGGTGATCAGACCAAGGTCTGCTTCTGGCTCTGTCGTCCCAGAGATTAGAAGGACTCTCCCAGAATTCCTTTCACCGCATTCTCTCTGAACAAAGTACTGACATTTTGTGTAACTTTGTGTTGAAGATTCTTCTCAGGTGGTCCTGGCCCGGGACGCCCTCACGATCCCTCCTTTCATACGACCAGGGGTTTGCAATGAAGAGTCTAGTTAAAGAGTGTTCAAAGATAACAGACATTTCCTGTTTGTAGGTCAGTGAACTCTGAACTTTGAGACCGAGCTCGGCTAGTGAAGTAAACGCGAACCACATTACAATCAGCACAGAGACACAGAGGTTCAACACGTAACACAGACCTGTCCAAAACATGACCAGTGACAGAAAGCGGCATTGTCCTTTTTGGATTTTTGCTTATTCATAGACATAACCAACACATTGTAATACACATAGCATTAGAAAAGGTCCTCACCAGCTGAGAGTTGAACTGACAAAATGGCTCTTACACAAGTAGACAAACACACCAAGACAAGACAGACAAGCATTTCTGGTGCATGAGCCTCGAGTCCAGTCCAGCGGAATGAGAGTGTTCAGAACAGTCATAATTGGAAGTTCAAACATTCCCCGCTTCTATGAGGTCCTCATCACACAACAGCCACCACTGAGACCACAGTCATCATCAATCTATCAATCTATCAATCCATCCATCCATCCATCTAGTGTTCCTGTTCCCGGTCTCTGCGTCGGACAGGGACAGCGAACATCGGCAGGGTCCGGAAGGAGGCGGTGTTGGTGTTGGGCGGCATCTTGCTCTGCTCTGAGTTGCCTGCCGGCTCGTACGAGCACTTCCTCTTTTGGATGGCTTCGGCGCGCACGGCCAGGCTGCGGGCGCACACGGTGAGAAGGACGATGAGGGTACCCACCAGCAGGCTCACCATGGGCCACAGGACGCAGTGGAGGAGGACGCTGGCGTCGTGGGAGCGCCGCCACAGTACGTCGTCAGGCCTGCAGGGGGAGATAGAGGGCAAGGGGGTAAAAGTGTAGGAAGTTAGGGGGGCATGAGGAGGCAACAAGAAAGTGGTGAGTGTTTACAGAATGCAAAGCAATGTCTGTCTATCAGGAACTTCAGTGTTGACAGAAAAGAGACTAAATGCAGCACTAATGTCACCTATCAACATTAAATGTGAAGGATTGTCTGATGATCTAGGAGAAATGTATTCTGGATTCCATCCAGGGACAAAGTACATCGCGTTTCACTTAGTTGCAGAGAAGTCAGGATCCACAACGTGGTTTCTATCCACAGGAGGGATTCAGCACCGACTCTTTGGAGGAGGGTAAGGGGTGGAGGAGGGTGAGGGGTGGAGGAGGGTGAGGGGTGGAGGAGGGTGAGGATGGAGGAGGGTGAGGGGTGGAGGAGGGTGAGGGGTGGAGGAGGGTGAGGGGTGGGGTGGAGGAGGGTGAGGGTGGAGGAGGGTGAGGGATGGAGGAGGGTGAGGGGTGGAGGAGGGTGAGGGGTGGAGGAGGGTGAGGGGTGGAGGAGGGTGAGGGGTGGAGGAGGGTGAGGGATGGAGGAGGGTGAGGGGTGGAGGAGGGTGAGGGGTGGAGGAGGGTGAGGGGTGGAGGAGGGTGAGGGGTGGAGGAGGGAAGAGACATCAGGAGCACGTGGCAGACAGCTACAGCTGGCAGCAATGCAAGATGCAATGCAAGATGGGATGGAGAAAGACAGAGACATGGAGGGAGGAGGGAGGATGATGGGAGGAGGGAGGATGATGGGAGGAAGGAGGATGATGGGAGGTGGGAGGATGATGGGAGGAGGATGGGAGGTGGGAGGATGATGGGAGGTCGGAGGAAGGAGGGAGGATGATGGGAGGAGGGAGGAGGGAGGATGGTGGGAGGAGGGAGGATGATGGGAGGAGGGGGAGGGAGGATTATGGGAGGAGGGAGGATGATGGGAGGAGGGAGGTTGGTGGGAGGATGATGGGAGGTGGGAGGAAGGAGGATGATGGGAGGAGGGAGGAGGGAGGATGATGGGAGGAGGGAGGAGGGAGGATGATGGGAGGGAGGATTATGGGAGGAGGGAGGAGGATGGGAGGAGGGAGGATGATGGGAGGAGGGAGGGGGATGAGAGGATGGAGGATGATGGGAGGAGGGAGGAGGGGATGGGAGGAGGGAGGATGATGGGAGGAGGGATGAGGATGGGAGGAGGTAGGAGGATGGGAGAATGAAGAATATGGGAGGAAGATGAGAGGATGGAGGATGATGGGAGGAGGATGGGAGGAGGGAGGATGATGGGAGGAGAGAGATGATGGGAGGAGGAGGAGGATGGGAGGAGGGAGAATGATGGGAGGTGGGAGGAGGATGGGAGGAGGGAGGATGATGGGAGGTGGGAGGAAGGAGGAGGGAGGGTGATGGGAGGAGGGAGGAGGATGGGAGGAGGGAGAATGATGGGAGGAGGGAGGATGATGGGAGGAGGGAGGATGATGGGAGGAGGGAGGATGATGGGAGGTGGATGGGAGGAGGGAGGATGATGGGAGGAGGGAGGAGGGAGGATGATGGGAGGAGGGAGGAGGATGGGAGGTGGGAGGAAGGAGGATGATGGGAGGAGGGAGAAGGGAGGGTGATGGGAGGAGGGAGGAGGGAGGATTATGGGAGGAGGGAGGATGATGGGAGGAGGGAGGATGATGGGAGGAGGGAGGAGGATGAGAGGATGGAGGATGATGGGAGGAGGGAGGAGGATGAGAGGATGGAGGATGATGGGAGGAGGGAGGAGGATGGGAGGAGGGAGGATGATGGGAGGAGGGAGGAGGATGGGAGGAGGGAAGATGATGGGAGGAGGGAGGGGGAGGATGATGGGAGGAGGGAGGATGATGGGAGGAGGGAGGAGGATGGGAGGGGAGGAGGAGGATGGGAGGAGGATGGGAGGAGGGAGGATGATGGGAGGAGGGAGGATGATGGGAGGAGGGAGGATGATGGGAGGAGGGAGGAGAATGGGAGGAGGGAGGAAGGGGATGATTGGAGGACGGAGGATGATGGGAGGAGGGAGGAGGGAGGATGATGGGAGGAGGGAGGAGGATGGGAGGAGGGAGGATGATGGAGGATGGGAGGAGGGAGGAGGATGGGAAGAGGGAGGATGATGGGAGAAGGGAGGAGGATGGGAGGAGGGAGGAGGATGGGAGGAGAATGGGAGGAGAATGGGAGGAGGGAGGATGATGGGAGGAGGGAGGATGATGGGAGGAGGGAGGAGGGAGGGAGAAGGGAGGAGGATCGGAGGAGGGAGGAGAATGGGAGGAGGGAGGGGGATGGGAGGAGGGAGGATGATGGGAGGAGGGAGGATGATTGGAGGACGGAGGATGATGGGAGGAGGATGGGAGGAGGGAGGAGAATGGGAGGACGGAGGAGGATGGGAGGGAGGAGGATGATGGGAGGAGGGAGGAGGATGGGAGAAGGGAGGAGGAGGATGGGAGAAGGGAGGAGGATGGGAGGAGGGAGGAGGATGGGAGCAGGGAGGAGGATGGGAGGAGGGAGGAGGATGGGAGGAGGGAGGATGATGGCATCATTATGATGGTTTGACAGAAAAATATTAGCACAAAGACAGACATATACTAAAAGACAAGAGCAGGGTTGAAGGGAGATGAGCAGACAGACAGACAGACAGATAGATACTAAGAGACAAGGGCAGGGTTGAAGGGAGATGAGCAGACAGATAGATAGATAGATAGATAGATAGATAGATAGATAGATAGATAGATAGATAGATAGATAGATAGATAGATAGATAGATAGATAGATAGATAGATAGATACTAAGAGACAATGGCAGGGTTGAAGGGAGATGAGCAGACAGATAGATAGATAGATACTAAGAGACAATGGCAGGGTTGAAGGGAGATGAGCAGACAGATAGATAGATAGATACTAAGAGACAATGGCAGGGTTGAAGGGAGATGAGCAGACAGATAGATAGATACTAAGAGACAATGGCAGGGTTGAAGGGAGATGAGCAGACAGACAGATAGATACTAAGAGACAATGGCAGGGTTGAAGGGAGATGAGCAGACAGACAGACAGATACTAAGAGACAAGGGCAGGATTGAAGGGAGATGAGCAGACAGATAGATAGATACTAAGAGACAATGGCAGGGTTGAAGGGAGATGAGCAGACAGACAGATAGATACTAAGAGACAATGGCAGGGTTGAAGGGAGATGAGCAGACAGATAGATAGATACTAAGAGACAAGGGCAGGGTTGAAGGGAGATGAGCAGACAGACAGATAGATACTAAGAGACAAGGGCAGGGTTGAAGGGGGATGAGCAGACAGACAGATAGATACTAAGAGACAAGGGCAGGGTTGAAGGAGGATGAGCAGACAGACAGATAGATACTAAAAGACAAGGGCAGGATGAAGGGAGATGAGCAGACAGACAGATAGATACTAAGAGACAAGGGCAGGATTGAAGGGAGATGAGCAGACAGATAGATAGATACTAAGAGACAATGGCAGGGTTGAAGGGAGATGAGCAGACAGACAGACAGATACTAAGAGACAAGGGCAGGATTGAAGGGAGATGAGCAGACAGATAGATAGATACTAAGAGACAATGGCAGGGTTGAAGGAAGATGAGCAGACAGATAGATAGATACTAAGAGACAATGGCAGGGTTGAAGGGAGATGAGCAGACAGATAGATAGATACTAAGAGACAAGGGCAGGGTTGAAGGGAGATGAGCAGACAGATAGATAGATACTAAGAGACAAGGGCAGGATGAAGGGAGATGAGCAGACAGACAGATAGATACTAAGAGACAAGGGCAGGATGAAGGGAGATGAGCAGACAGACAGACAGATACTAAAAGCCAAGAGCAGGGTTGAAGGGAGATGGAGGTCAGGAGGGGGAATTGGGGGCACAGCTTTGAACAAACTGAAAGCCTGGATGTAGCCAGAGAACAGGGGACGATACAGAACAGATGAAGAGAAACGCTGCATCATGTGTGAAGGAGTAATAACATGATCCCCTCATTTAGGGAAAGACCTGGTCAGTCATCGAACTGAACAGTGGGAACAGTGGGTTAACTGCCTTGTTCAGGGGAACAGTGGGTTAACTGCCTTGTTCAGGGGAACAGTGGGTTAACTGCCTTGTTCAGGGGAACAGTGGGTTAACTGCCTTGTTCAGGGGAACAGTGGTCAGGGGAACAGTGGGTTAACTGCCTTGTTCAGGGGAACAGTGGTCAGGGGAACAGTGGGTTAACTGCCTTGTTCAGGGGAACAGTGGTCAGAGGAACAGTGGGTTAACTGCCTTGTTCAGGGGAACAGTGGGTTAACTGCCTTGTTCAGGGGAACAGTGGGTTAACTGCCTTGTTCAGGGGAACAGTGAGTTAAATGCCTTGTTCAGGGGAACAGTGGATTAACTGCCTTGTTCAGGGGAATAAGGGGAACAGGGGAGTTGATGATATCTCTGAATGAGGGGAGTTGATGATATCTCTGAATGAGGGGGTGTTGATGATATCTCTGAATGAGGGGATGTTGATGATATCTCTGAATGAGGGGAGTTGATGATATCTCTGAATGAGGGGATGTTGATGATATCTCTGAATGAGGGGAGTTGATGATATCTCTGAATGAGGGGAGTTGATGATACCTCTGAATGAGGGGATGTTGATGATATCTCTGAATGAGGGGGTGTTGATGATATCTCTGAATGAGGGGAGTTGATGATATCTCTGAATGAGAGGGAGTTGATGATATCTCTGAATGAGGGGATGTTGATGATATCTCTGAATGAGGGGATGTTGATGATATCTCTGAATGAGGGGAGTTGATGATACCTCTGAATGAGGGGATGTTGATGATACCTCTGAATGAGGGGATGTTGATGATACCTCTGAATGAGGGGAGTTGATGATATCTCTGAATGAGGGGAGTTGATGATATCTCTGAATGAGGGGTGTTGATGATACCTCTGAATGAGGGAGTTGATGATACCTCTGAATGAGGAGTTGATGATACCTCTGAATGAGGGATGTTGATGATACCTCTGAATGAGGGAGTTGATGATACCTCTGAATGAGGGGATGTTGATGATATCTCTGAATGAGGGGAGTTGATGATATCTCTGAATGAGGGGAGTTGATGATACCTCTGAATGAGGGGAGTTGATGATATCTCTGAATGAAGGGAGTTGATGATACCTCTGAATGAAGGGAGTTGATGATACCTCTGAATGAAGGGATGTTGATGATACCTCTGAATGAAGGGATGTTGATGATACCTCTGAATGAAGGGAGTTGATGATACCTCTGAATGAGGGGAGTTGATGATACCTCTGAATGAGGGGATGTTGATGATATCTCTGAATGAGGGGAGTTGATGATACCTCTGAATGAGGGGAGTTGATGATACCTCTGAATGAAGGGAGTTGATGATACCTCTGAATGAGGGGAGTTGATGATACCTCTGAATGAAGGGATGTTTCTAACAGTAATTGTCAGGCGTATAATCAGAGCATCTGGTTTTAGACTAAATACAGACTGATTACGTCAAGAGGAATATTTATCAGAGAGATAACAGATGCCAGGAATGAGGTGGATACAGATATACAGCAATAGGATTTTATTGTTGTTTTATGGGGTGATTCATACTCTTTATGTTCCAGTTAACAAAGTGTGAAAAAGTAATAATTATCCCGAATAGCAAAAGATCACAAAGCAGGTGTTGGATATAAAATGTTCAATAACATTATCTATTCTGTTTCTTTATTATATTAAAACTTTACTTACGAACAGCTTGCATGCAAACTAAGAATTGGAACGGGTATTGAGTTAAAATAAAAGTACATATTTTAGATGATATATAAATAAAATGCACTGTAATCAGGCTGTTTTGGGGTAAGCAGTGGTCTGGAGGGGCCCACTTAGGTCAACACTGCAGCAGCCATACAGCATTACACAGCAATATAAAGTAGCACACAGTAGTGCAGTGTAGACTGCAGCAGAAGACACAGCCCAGTGTCAGCCAACTGAACACTGGACTAGAGGGAACGTAGGACAGAGTCAACTCTGCTGAGGAGTTCGAAGGCCTCTGAACACTGGACTAGAGGGAATGTAGGACAGAGTCAACTCTGCTGAGGAGTTCACAGGCCTCTGAACACTGGACTAGAGGGAACGTAGGACAGAGTCAACTCTGCTGAGGAGTTCACAGGCCTCTGAACACTGGACTAGAGGGAACGTAGGACAGAGTCAACTCTGCTGAGGAGTTCACAGGCCTCTGAACACTGGACTAGAGGGAACGTAGGACAGAGTCAACTCTGCTGAGGAGTTCACAGGCCTCTGAACACTGTACTAGAGGGAACGTAGGACAGAGTCAACTCTGCTGAGGAGGTCACAGGCCTCTGAACACTGGACTAGAGGGAAAGTAGGACAGAGTCAACTCTGCTGAGGAGTTCAAAGGCCTCTGAACACTGGACTAGAGGGAACATAGGACAGAGTCAACTCTGCTGAGGAGTTCACAGGCCTCTGAACACTGGACTAGAGGGAACGTAGGACAGAGTCAACTCTGCTGAGGAGTTCAAAGGCCTCTGAACACTGGACTAGAGGGAACGTAGGACAGAGTCAACTCTGCTGAGGAGTTCAAAGGCCTCTGAACACTGGACTAGAGGGAACGTAGGACAGAGTCAACTCTGCTGAGGAGGTCACAGGCCTCTGAACACTGGACTAGAGGGAACGTAGGACAGAGTCAACTCTGCTGAGGAGTTCACAGGCCTCTGAACACTGGACTAGAGGGAACGTAGGACAGAGTCAACTCTGCTGAGGAGTTCAAAGGTCTCTGAACACTGGACTAGAGGGAACGTAGGACAGAGTCAACTCTGCTGAGGAGTTCAAAGGCCTCTGAACACTGGACTAGAGGGAACGTAGGACAGAGTCAACTCTGCTGAGGAGTTCAAAGGCCTCTGAACACTGGACTAGAGGGAACGTAGGACAGAGTCAACTCTGCTGAAGAGTTCACAGGCCTCTGAACACTGGACTAGAGGGAACGTAGGACAGAGTCAACTCTGCTGAGGAGTTCAAAGGCCTCTGAACACTGGACTAGAGGGAACGTAGGACAGAGTCAACTCTGCTGAGGAGGTCACAGGCCTCTGAACACTGGACTGGAGGGAACGTAGGACAGAGTCAACTCTGCTGAGGAGTTCAAAGGCCTCTGAACACTGGACTAGAGGGAACGTAGGACAGAGTCAACTCTGCTGAGGAGTTCAAAGGTCTCTGAACACTGGACTAGAGGGAACGTAGGACAGAGTCAACTCTGCTGAGGAGTTCAAAGGTCTCTGAACACTGGACTAGAAGGAACGTAGGACAGAGTCAACTCTGCTGAGGAGTTCAAAGGCCTCTGAACACTGGACTAGAGGGAACGTAGGACAGAGTCAACTCTGCTGAGGAGTTCAAAGGCCTCTGAACACTGGACTAGAGGGAACGTAGGACAGAGTCAACTCTGCTGAGGAGTTCACAGGCCTCTGAACACTGGACTAGAGGGAACGTAGGACAGAGTCAACTCTGCTGAGGAGGTCACAGGCCTCTAAACACTGGACTAGAGGGAACGTAGGACAGAGTCAACTCTGCTGAGGAGTTCACAGGCCTCTGAACACTGGACTAGAGGGAACGTAGGACAGAGTCAACTCTGCTGAGGAGTTCACAGGCCTCTGAACACTGGACTAGAGGGAACGTAGGACAGAGTCAACTCTGCTGAGGAGGTCACAGGCCTCTAAACACTGGACTAGAGGGAACGTAGGACAGAGTCAACTCTTCTGAGGAGTTCAAAGGCCTCTGAACACTGGACTAGAGGGAACGTAGGACAGAGTCCACTCTGCTGAGGAGTTCACAGGCCTCTGAACACTGGACTAGAGGGGACGTAGGACAGAGTCAACTCTGCTGAGGAGTTCACAGGCCACTGAACACTGGACTAGAGGGAACGTAGGACAGTCAACTCTGCTGAGGAGTTCACAGGCCTCTGAACACTGGACTAGAGGGAACGTAGGACAGAGTCAACTCTGCTGAGGAGGTCACAGGCCTCTAAACACTGGACTAGAGGGAACGTAGGACAGAGTCCACTCTGCTGAGGAGTTCACAGGCCTCTGAACACTGGACTAGAGGGAACGTAGGACAGAGTCAACTCTGCTGAGGAGTTCACAGGCCTCTGAACACTGGACTAGAGGGAACGTAGGACAGAGTCAACTCTGCTGAGGAGTTCACAGGCCTCTGAACACTGGACTAGAGGGAACGTAGGACAGAGTCAACTCTGCTGAGGAGGTCACAGGCCTCTGAACACTATCCGTGTACCATTTCAGTTATAAACATACGTTACACTTTGCATTTATTTCAATCAATCTAAGAGTTTACTGGTGATGGAGAAAATCACTTGCATTGCGACAAGAGTAATCTGCAATACAATGAACTGCCCAGATGAACAAAAGGCCCAACTCAAGAGGTGGAGGGCTCCCGAGTGGCGCAGCGGTCTATAAGGCACTGCATTTTAGTCACAACAGACCCTGGTTCGATTTCAGGCTGTATCACAACTGGCCGTGATTGCGAGTCCCATAGGGCGGCGCACAATTGGCCCAGCGTCGTTCGGGATTAGGCCGTCATTGTAAATAAGAAATTGTTCTGAACTGACTTGCGGAGTTAAATAAAGAAGAGTGTCCTGGATACAGGCCCCAGGTGTACCAGGCCCCAGGTGTACCAGGTGTTCCAGGCCCCAGGTGTACCAGGTGTACCAGGCCCCAGGTGTACCAGGTGTACCAGGCCCCAGGTGTACCAGGTGTACCAGGCCCCAGGTGTACCAGGTGTACCAGGCCCCAGGTGTACCAGGTGTACCAGGCCCCAGGTGTACCAGGTGTACCATGAGACCCACACGGTCTGCAACAGTACGTGTTGATTCCTTGAGTCACACTTTCTCAACAAGATCCAATGAGCCTCCAAAAATAGCCACTGAAGGGATGATTGGCCACGGATAAGTGTTGATAAGTGGTGTTCTCAGACTACTCCCTACAGTACATGGAACATGTCATGTCCTGCCCCACAGGAAATGGATCCACAGCAGGCGACAGACTCTCCCATCACCACACAGCTGATGACCAGGTGCATCTTGTGACTTCACTGCCTGTCTGCTACTGTCTTTGCCATATTCGCTTTGTCGAATGTAAGTCATGTTAAGAGTTAAGACTTACTGCAGGAAAATATTACACGTGAAAATAGCAATAGTTTAGTTGAAAAAGAACAGAGAGGGTTTTTGAAAAGGCGGCCACATTACATTGTTACACCTTGTCCATCTGGTTCTCACTGCTTCTCCCTAAAATAGACTGCAGACTGAGCCTGTCCTGACAAACAATCCATCTTCCAGTTTGCCCAGACGGGTCTCAAATCTCGAGAATCTCTTTGGAGGGAAAAAGTGTTTGTGTTTTACTTCAGCCAACACGTGTTTGGTCTAGTGACAGCTCTGAAGGTGCTGCTGTATAACCAGGGAGCGTGTGAACATGTATTGTGGGTTGACAAAGTACTGTAGACACTTCTTCTGTGGTGGTTGAGAGAGCACCGGGATTCAGGATCTCTCAGTTTGAATTGAATTTCACTTCCTGAATTGACAAATCCTCCTATATTAAACTCGGTATGAGACATGTCTTGAGAGAGGGTTATTGTAATCAGAATGAGAGCAGGGAAGGTAGGTCTCTGTCACCTCTCAGAAGATGGAATTCTAACATTGTTGTATTCTGCTTTATTAAATTGTCGTTGATGTATGCTCTCACCAGTGGGAGTGGTAGGGGAGGGGCTCACCTCTCAGAAGACAGAATACTTATATTGGTGCATTAGGGAAGGAAGTGAGTAGGAAGCAAGTGAGCAGGAAGGAAGTGAGCAGGAAGGACGTGAGCAGGAAGGAAGTGAGCAGGAAGGATGTGAGCAGGAAGGATGTGAGCAGGAAGGACGTGAGCAGGAAGGAAGTGAGCAGGAAGGACGTGAGCAGGAACGACGTGAGCAGGAAGGACGTGAGCAGGAAGGACGTGAGCAGGAAGGAAGTGAGCAGGAAGGACGTGAGCAGGAAGGAAGTGAGCAGGAAGGACGTGAGCAGGAAGGATGTGAGCAGGAAGGACGTGAGCAGGAAGGACGTGAGCAGGAAGGACATGAGCAGGAAGGATGTGAGCAGGAAGGACGTGAACATGATTGTTGATGTATTGTCTCATTCTTCTCAGTATGAGTGACATGGGGGTGGGGAGGGGGGTCTCACCTCTCAAACGATGGAATTCTGACATGGTAGGGGAGGAGCTAACGGTAGAGGAGGGGCTAGTGGGAAGCGTTTGGGTTAAGGGAGGGGCTAGTGGTAGGGTTTGGGTTAAGGGAGGGGCTAGTAGTAAGGTTTAGGGGGAGGGGAGGGTCTAATAGTAGGGTTTAGGGTTACGGGAGGGGCTAGTGGTAGGGTTAGGGGAGGGGCTAGTGGTAGGGTTAGGGGAGTGGCTAGGGAGGGTTAGGGGAGGGGCTAGTGGTAGGGTTAGGGGAGGGTAGGGTAGGGTTTAGGGGTAGGGGAGGGTCTAATAGTAAGGTTTAGGGTTAGGGGAGGGGCTAGTGGTAGGGGAGGGGCTAGCGGTAGGGTTTAGGGGAGGGTCTCACCTTCTCTGCTGGTTGAAGAAACAGGTGAAGGATTGGGAGCTGACCTCTTTAGTCCAGTAGTCCTCCCACCACAGAACGTTGTCCTTGTTCTTCTGGTTGTCCCTCTCACATGGAGGAACGTACGAGCACTGGACAGAGAGAGAGAGGGAGAGAGAGGGAGAGAGAGAGAGAGAGAGAGAGAGAGAGAGAGAGAGAAAGAGCAAGAGAGAGAGAGAGAGAGAGAGAGAGAGAGACAGAGAGAGGGAGAGGGAGGGAGGGAGAGAGAGAAAGAGAGAAAGAGAGAGAGAGAGACAGGGAGGGAGAGGGAGAGGGAGAGGGAGGGAGAGAGAGAAAGAAAGAAAGAGAGAGGAGGAGAGGAAGGGAGAGAGCGAGAGAGGGAGAGAGAGAAAGAGAGTGTTATACAGTGCTACTAGCCATAATGTAATGCATCAAGACATAGGGTATCAAACACATCAAACACGTGGTTTCCCTGTGGTTGACACCATTCCATTGACTCCATTCCAGCCATTATTATGAGTCATCCTCCCCTCAGCAGCCTCCACTGATCGTGACAGAAACACATTCAAACAGTCATAAACAGGCCAGCAAAAACCGTACTGTGCATGAGGTTGATAGGGCTACAAAGGTCAACCAAGTCATCTTAAATGCAGATGTAAAAGAGACTCCAATTTCCCCTTGAACATGTGAGAACCGTGAGAGATACAGACACTGTCTAGAAGAGACTACAGGTGAGGATCGTGAGAGATACAGACACTGTCTAGAAGAGACTACAGGTGAGGATCGTGAGAGATACAGACACTGTCTAGAAGAGACTACAGGTGAGGACCGTGAGAGATACAGACACTGTCTAGAAGACACTACAGGTGAGGACCGTGAGAGATACAGACACTGTCTAGAAGAAACTACATGTGAGGACCGTGAGAGATACAGACACTGTCTAGAAGACACTACAGGTGAGGACCGTGAGAGATATAGACACTGTCTAGAAGACACTACAGGTGAGGATCGAGAGAGATACAGACACTGTCTAGAAGAGACTACAGGTGAGGACCGTGAGAGATACAGACACTGTCTAGAAGACACTACAGGTGAGGACCGTGAGAGATACAGACACTGTCTGCATCCATTCCCTGGTTGATAAAGCCCTGAAGGTAATCCTCTCCATGGGAGATATAAGAAGCTTTTCTTCCGCGGCCGAGTCAAGCTGTCATTCTCCCTCAGTCTGTCTGAAATGATGCCCTATTTCCATTACATTAACTATAAAGTTCACTACTGTTGATGAAAGCCTATAGGCCTCTGGTTGAAAGTAGATCACTACCATATAAGGACAAGGGTTCCATTTGGGAGGCAATCACAGTTTCACATCATTTTCCTCAGTCTACTTTTCAGGGCATGAAGAGCCAGAGCTGTGGGCACTGGAACAAAACAGAACCCATGGGGTGTCTGATTGGAATCCAGTCGGAGGATAACAGGGTTTCCATGGTAATTCTCCAGTCAGGGCCACGCAGTGCGGGTGGGGCAAGGGGAGTGAAGAAGGGGAAGCGGGAAGTCGGGGTAATTCATTCTCCTGATAATGTGGTGCTGGTTGGTCGGTGGTCACCATTACCTCTGCCACCTCCATCACATAGACCATATTGTTGGCTTTGGTGAGATAGAAAGCCTGGCTGAAATGGCCCTAAGTCAGGAATGAACAACACTCTAAATGACTCTATATCAGGAATGAACAACACTCTAAATGACTCTATATCAGGTATGAACAACACTCTAAATGACTCTATATCAGGAATGACCAACACTCTAAATGACTCTATAGCAGGAATGAACAACACTCTAAATGACTCTATATCAGGAATGACCAACACTCTAAATGACTCTATATCAGGAATGAACAACACTCTAAATGACTCTATATCAGGAATGAACAACACTCCTTCTCTGTAGCCGACGTGAGTAAGACATTTAAATGTGTTAACCCTCGCAAGGCAATCGCCATCACACTGCACACTGCCCTATCCCATCTGGACAAGAGGAATACCTACAGTTGAAGTTAGAAGTTTACATACACCTCAGCCAAATACATTTAAACAGTTTTTCACAATTCCTGACATTTAATCAGAGTAAAAAATCCACACTTAACCCAACCCCTCTGAATCAGAGAAGTGCAGGGGGCTGCCTTGATCAACATCCGCAACACCCAGGGGTTAACTGCCTTGATCAACATCCGCAACACCCAGGGGTTAACTGCCTTGATCAACATCCGCAACACCCAGGGGTTAACTGCCTTGATCAACATCCGCAACACCCAGGGGTTAACTGCCTTGATCAACATCCGCAACACCCAGGGGTTAACTGCCTTGATCAACATCCACAACACCCAGGGGTTAACTGCCTTGATCAACATCCAAGAGGAATAACTGCAACACCCAGGGGTTAACTGCCTTGATCAACATCCGCAACACCCAGGGGTTAACTGCCTTGATCAACATCCACAACACCCAGGGGTTAACTGCCTTGATCAACATCCACAACACCCAGGGGTTAACTGCCTTGATCAACATCCACAACACCCAGGGGTTAACTGCCTTGATCAACATCCGCAACACCCAGGGGTTAACTGCCTTGATCAACATCCACAACACCCAGGGGTTAACTGCCTTGATCAACATCCGCAACACCCAGGGGTTAACTGCCTTGATCAACATCCACAACACCCAGGGGTTAACTGCCTTGATCAACATCCGCAACACCCAGGGGTTAACTGCCTTGATCAACATCCACAACACCCAGGGGTTAACTGCCTTGATCAACATCCACAACACCCAGGGGTTAACTGCCTTGATCAACATCCACAACACCCAGGGGTTAACTGCCTTGATCAACATCCACAACACCCAGGGGTTAACTGCCTTGATCAACATCTAGGCTCCCTTGACCACTCTTACATAGGACTGCCCTGAACACAAGCATCCTTCGTGGCCTCCTTCATGGATCAGGGCTAATATAGCCTAGCCACTGTCCTGAAGTGACCAGACATTTCTGGACATGAGCCTATTTTAGATCAAGAGCCCAGGATTCTGTTTTAGAAGCACGGTTTCCACTGCTCCTACGGTCTTGATTCGGTTTCCACTGCTCCTACGGTCTTGATTCGGTTTCCACTGCTCCTACGGTCTTGATTCGGTTTCCACTGCTCCTACGGTCTTGATTCGGTTTCCACTGCTCCTACGGTCTTGATTCGGTACTGCAGTTTAACTGACGCCCGACACCAGAAAGACAATTTACATTGACGGCCACATAGAGAAGTCAGATTAGAAAATTCCTAGTAAGAGACTTTATGTCATAACTTTTGTGCGCAAAAATAAATCTATTCAAATAATTGTAGCTGAGGCCAATGTTTTTGTCATCACTCACAACTGAAGATACTAACAATTTTATAGTGAATGAAATGTCGGCCATGTTTATGGATGGAGCCCTGCTCCCTGTTTACACTGAGGGACAGCGTGCACGTGAATCCAGATACAATCCGGCTACAGACGCTCCATGAATCGGTGTATGAGAACGTGAGCAGATTACGTTGAAAACATCGGTCGGACATCTTGGACCCAGTCTCCAGTTCTTTGATACCTCAGCGACGTAGATAAGGACGAAGCCAACAGCCGGTCCAAACTGGCCCAGTTTCATGTGGCAGGGCCTTGGACAATCCTCTGTTAATGTTATACTTTATACTCTCTGATCGCATGGTATTGCTGTCTATGGGGACAGTTACAGTACATTATCTCTGATCTCATGGCATTGCTGTCTATGAGGACAGTTACAGTACATTATCTCTGATCTCATGGCATTGCTGTCTATGGGGACAGTTACAGTACATTATCTCTGATCTCATGGCATTGCTGTCTATGGGGACAGTTACAGTACATTATCTCTGATCTCATGGCATTGCTGTCTATGAGGACAGTTACAGTACATTATCTCTGATCTCATGGCATTGCTGTCTATGAGTACAGTTACAGTACATTATCTCTGATCTCATGGCATTGCTGTCTATGGGGATAGTTACAGTACATTATCTCTGGCATTGCTGTCTATGGGGACAGTTACAGTACATTATCTCTGATCTCATTTCCCCCCCAACTCTCTTATCCTTTCGATCCGTCATAAACCACACATATACATCCATGTACACACACACACACACACACACACACACACACACACACACACACACACACACACACACACACACACACACACACACACGTAATCCCTTGTGCTCGTCTCTTTATGTAATATTCCAGGTCATGTCTGGTTATGTCTGGTTCATGTATAGAGATAGAAACACGGTCGTTGTAATATGACTGAAACACATGACACATCATATCCTCCTGGGCAATTTGACTGAACCAATGTTTCTATTGCAGTTCTTTTTCATTTTGGGGAACACGACAGTTAGATTCCTATTACATTATGACAGTTAGATTCCTATTACATTATGACAGTTAGATTCCTATTACATTATGACAGTTAGATTCCTATTACATTATGACAGTTAGATTCCTATTACATTATGACAGTTAGATTCCTATTACATTATGACAGTTAGATTCCTATTACATTATGACAGTTAGATTCCTATTACATTATGACAGTTAGATTCCTATTACATTATGACAGTTAGAATCCTATTACATTATGACAGTTAGATTCCTATTACATTATGACAGTTAGATTCCTATTACATTATGACAGTTAGATTCCTATTACATTATGACAGTTAGATTCCTATTACATTATGACAGTTAGATTCCTATTACATTATGACAGTTAGATTCCTATTACATTATGACAGTTAGATTCCTATTACATTATGACAGTTAGATTCCTATTACATTATGACAGTTATATTCCTATTACATTATGACAGTTAGAATCCTATTACATTATGACAGTTAGATTCCTATTACATTATGACAGTTAGATTCCTATTACATTATGACAGTTAGATTCCTATTACATTATGACAGTTAGATTCCTATTACATTATGACAGTTAGATTCCTATTACATTATGACAGTTAGATTCCTATTACATTATGCCAATTTGCATTTCATCCTGCAGCGGTTTTCATTGGTGGGTTATCCTAAAAGGTTTTAGCTTCTGTAAATCTGAAACTGGCTCCAATCCCAGTGAGATGTTAAAGTCAGGTTAAAACCATGAGGTTTGTGGCCAGCATCAGTTTGTGACTAGCATCAGTTTGTGACTAGCATCAGTTTGTGGCCAGCATCAGTTTGTGACCAGCATCAGTTTGTGGCCAGCATCAGTGTGTGACTAGCATCAGTGTGTGGCCAGCATCAGTGTGTGGCCAGCATCAGTGTGTGACTAGCATCAGTTTGTGACTAGCATCAGTGCGTGGCCAGCATCAGTTTGTGGCCAGCATCAGTTTGTGACCAGCATCAGTTTGTGACCAGCATCAGCAGCACATTGAACAGAACGACCAGATTGTGACGGTGCATCGTCCTGTTATGGGATATTCCCCTCAAGGCTTTGGTTCTTTATTTAACCACTAATATCTCTCTATTTTGCCATGCTATTACTGTGTTATCATTGGTGAAAACCATTATATTAAGATGTTATTTCTACACTATATATACAGAAGTATGTGGACACCCCTTCAAATTAGTGGATTTGGCTATTTCATCCACAGGTGTATAAAATTGAGCACACAAGAACTAGACTGACCTGCACAGAGCCCTGACTTCAACCCCACCGAACACCTTTGGGATGAATTGGAAAGCCTACTGTGAGCCAGGCCTAATCACCCAACATCAGCACCCAACCTCAATAATGCTCTTGTGGCTGAATGGAAGCAAGTTCCCACAGTGTTCTAACATCTAGTGGAAAGCCTTCCCAGAAGAGTGGAGGCTGTTGTAGCAGCAAAGTGGGGACCAACTCCATAGTAATGCCCATGATTTTGGAATGCGATGTTCGATGAGCAGGTGTCCACATACTTTTGATCATGTAGTGTACTTCTGTATGAGCGTCTCCTGCCATCTTTTTAATCAAGACAAGCAAACACAGGGGACCCTGGGCTTATAAACTTCTGAGGAATCCTGGTGCCTTTTCTCAAGTGGCGTTACCCCTCGTTCAAGCCTTTCCCCGTCCAATCAGGTAGCCTACATGTGAAGCTTTGTGTTGTGTCTCCCTCCTAATCCGGACAGTACCAAATCAAATGATATTGGTCACATACACATGGATAACAGATGTTAATGAGATGGTAGCCAAATGCTTGTGCTTCTACTTCTGACAGTGCAGTAATATGTAACAAGTAAATCTAACAATTCCCCAACTACTACCTCATACACACCAATCTAAAGGGATGGAATAAGAATATGTACATATCTAAATATATCTAAATATAAATATATGGATGAGCGATGACCAAGCGGCATCGGCAAGGTGCAGTAGATGGTATAGATGGTACAGTATATACATATGAGATGAATAATGTAAGATACGTTAACATTATTTAAAGTGGCATTATTTAAAGTGACGAGTGATCAATTTATTTATTAAAGTGTCCAGTGATTGGGCCTCCATGTAACTCTCTGAGTTAGTGATTGCTGTTTAGCAGTCTGATGGCCTTGAGATAGAAGCTGTTTTTCAGTCTTTCGGTCTCAGCTTTGATGCACCTGTACTGACCTCGCCTTCTGGATGGTACCGGGGTGAACAGGCAGTGGCTCGGGTGGTTGTTGTCCTTGATGATTCTTTTTGACTTCCTGTGACATCAGGTGCTGTAGGTGTCCTGTAGGGCAGGTAGTTTGCCCCCGGTGATGCGTTGTGCAGACCGCACCACCCTCTGGAGAGCCTTGCGGTTGTGAGCGGTGCAGTTGCCGTACCAGGCAGTGATACAGCCCGACAGGATGCTGTCGATTGTGCATCTATAAAAGTTTGTCAGGGTTTTAGGTGACAAGCCAAATTTCTTTGCGCCTTCTTCCCCACACTGTAGGTGTGGGTGGACCATTTCAGTTTGTCCGTGATGTGTATGCCGAGGAACTTAAAACTTTCCACCTTCTCCACTGATGTCCTGTCGATGTGGATAAGGGGGTGCTCCCTCTGCTGTTTCCTGAAGTCCACGATCATCTCTTTTGTTTTGATGATTGAGTTGGAGGCGTGCATGGCCACGCAGTTATGGTTGAACAGGACGTATAGGAGGGGCTAAGCATGCACCCTTGTGGGGCCCCAGTGTTGAGGATCAGCAAAGTGGAGGTGTTGTTTCCTACCTACGGCGGCCCGTCAGGAAGTCCAGGAGTCAATCACGCAGGGTGGGGTTGAGACCCAGGGTCTCAAGATTAATGATGAGCTTGAGGTCCTGTTCGTTCTCTCTCTCTCTCTCTCTCTCTCTCTCTGCCAAATGAACACTACAAACTTCAATCCAAGTTAATTTAATTAATTTAATCATTTTCAGCGGGCCATTCACTCAAGCACCCAAAGCACTTCCTTGGCAACGAATGAGAGGAAAGTAGTCCTTCTGTCTTGGCCTAGATGTGTGTTCTGAAACCATGGTGATGGGCTGAGGACCTTGATCTGGCTGTTGATCTGGCTCTCTGGGCTGGCTGACACTCACTATGACCCCTTTTCTTTCTTTCTTTCTTTCTTTCTCTCTCTCTCTCTCTCTCTCTCCCCCCCTCTCTCTCTCTCTCTCTGTCTCTCTGTCTCTCTGTCTCTCTCTCGGTCTCTCGGTCTCTCGGTCTCTCTGTCTCTCTGTCTCTCTGTCTCTCTGTCTCTGTGTCTCTCTGTCTCTGTGTCTCTCTCTCTCTCTCTCTCTCTCTCTCTCTTCCCAACATCATATTTTTAAGCAGATTAGCATGAGCAGGTGAGTCAGTGGATGCTGACAGAGAGAGAGAGAGAGAGAGAGAGAGAGAGAGAGAGAGAGAGAGAGAGAGAGAGAGGGAGAGAGAGAGGGGGGAGAGAGAGAGAGAGAGGGAGAGAGAGAGAGAGAGAGGGGGGAGAGAGAGAGAGAGAGAGAGAGAGAGAGAGAGGAGAGAGAGAGAGAGAGAGAGGGAGAGAGAGAGAGAGAGAGGGGGGGGGGGGGGAGAGACTGAACAGAGAGGGGGGATAGAAAGCAGCAGCTCAGCGGTTTATGTTCTAAATGTAATGAAGACCTTGTGGTCCTGTCCCTCTGTCTGATGCTCCACATCAGGTAGTTGACCTCAGCTTCCCTTGGTATGTTAAACCTTCACAAGTCCTCTACAGGACACTGTATCAGTGGTACCACCACCACAACAACAACCAAAAGGCTCCTGAACAGCTTCTACCCCCAATGCTATTGGTCAATCAGCTTCTACCCCCAATGCTATTGGTCAATCAGCTTCTACCCCCAATGCTATTGGTCAATCAGTAAAAAAAATGGTGATCTTAATTTGTATGCGGATGACAAAAGTATGTATTTTTATTTTGTTTATTTTTTATTGAACCTTTATTTAACCAGGCAAGTCAGTTAAGAACACATTATTATTTTACAATGACGGCCTGGGAACAGTGGGGTTAACTGGTCTAGGAACAGTGGGTTAACTGGTCTAGGAACAGTGGGTTAACTGGTCTAGGAACAGTGGGTTAACTGGTCTAGGAACAGTGGGGTTAACTGGTCTAGGAACAGTGGGGTTAACTGGTCTAGGAACAGTGGGGTTAACTGGTCTAGGAACAGTGGGGTTAACTGGTCTAGGAACAGTGGGTTAACTGGTCTAGGAACAGTGGGGTTAACTGGTCTAGGAACAGTGGGGTTAACTGGTCTAGGAACAGTGGGGTTAACTGGTCTAGGAACAGTGGGGTTAACTGGTCTAGGAACAGTGGGTTAACTGGTCTAGGAACAGTGGGGTTAACTGGTCTAGGAACAGTGGGGTTAACTGGTCTAGGAACAGTGGGGTTAACTGGTCTAGGAACAGTGGGGTTAACTGGTCTAGGAACAGTGGGTTAACTGGTCTAGGAACAGTGGGGTTAACTGGTCTAGGAACAGTGGGTTAACTGGTCTAGGAACAGTGGGTTAACTGGTCTAGGAACAGTGGGTTAACTGGTCTAGGAACAGTGGGGTTAACTGGTCTAGGAACAGTGGGTTAACTGGTCTAGGAACAGTGGGTTAACTGGTCTAGGAACAGTGGGGTTAACTGGTCTAGGAACAGGGGGTTAACTGGTCTAGGAACAGTGGGTTAACTGGTCTAGGAACAGTGGGTTAACTGGTCTAGGAACAGTGGGGTTAACTGGTCTAGGAACAGTGGGGTTAACTGGTCTAGGAACAGTGGGGTTAACTGGTCTAGGAACAGTGGGGTTAACTGGTCTAGGAACAGTGGGGTTAACTGGTCTAGGAACAGTGGGGTTAACTGGTCTAGGAACAGTGGGGTTAACTGGTCTAGGAACAGTGGGTTAACTGGTCTAGGAACAGTGGGGTTAACTGGTCTAGGAACAGTGGGTTAACTGGTCTAGGAACAGTGGGTTAACTGGTCTAGGAACAGTGGGTTAACTGGTCTAGGAACAGTGGGGTTAACTGGTCTAGGAACAGTGGGTTAACTGGTCTAGGAACAGTGGGTTAACTGGTCTAGGAACAGTGGGGTTAACTGGTCTAGGAACAGGGGTTAACTGGTCTAGGAACAGTGGGTTAACTGGTCTAGGAACAGTGGGTTAACTGGTCTAGGAACAGTGGGTTAACTGGTCTAGGAACAGTGGGGTTAACTGGTCTAGGAACAGTGGGGTTAACTGGTCTAGGAACAGTGGGGTTAACTGGTCTAGGAACAGTGGGGTTAACTGGTCTAGGAACAGTGGGTTAACTGGTCTAGGAACAGTGGGGTTAACTGGTATAGGAACAGTGGGTTAACTGGTCTAGGAACAGTGGGTTAACTGGTCTAGGAACAGTGGGGTTAACTGGTCTAGGAACAGTGGGTTAACTGGTCTAGGAACAGTGGGTTAACTGGTCTAGGAACAGTGGGGTTAACTGGTCTAGGAACAGTGGGTTAACTGGTCTAGGAACAGTGGGGTTAACTGGTCTAGGAACAGTGGGTTAACTGGTCTAGGGACAGTGGGTTAACTGGTCTAGGAACAGTGGGGTTAACTGGTCTAGGAACAGTGGGTTAACTGGTCTAGGAACAGTGGGGTTAACTGGTCTAGGAACAGTGGGTTAACTGGTCTAGGAACAGTGGGTTAACTGGTCTAGGAACAGTGGGGTTAACTGGTCTAGGAACAGTGGGTTAACTGGTCTAGGAACAGTGGGGTTAACTGGTCTAGGAACAGTGGGTTAACTGGTCTAGGAACAGTGGGGTTAACTGGTCTAGGAACAGTGGGTTAACTGGTCTAGGAACAGTGGGGTTAACTGGTCTAGGAACAGTGGGTTAACTGGTCTAGGAACAGTGGGTTAACTGGTCTAGGAACAGTGGGTTAACTGGTCTAGGAACAGTGGGTTAACTGGTCTAGGAACAGTGGGGTTAACTGGTCTAGGAACAGTGGGGTTAACTGGTCTAGGAACAGTGGGGTTAACTGGTCTAGGAACAGTGGGGTTAACTGGTCTAGGAACAGTGGGGTTAACTGGTCTAGGAACAGTGGGTTAACTGGTCTAGGAACAGTGGGTTAACTGGTCTAGGAACAGTGGGTTAACTGGTCTAGGAACAGTGGGTTAACTGGTCTAGGAACAGTGGGTTAACTGCCTGTTCAGGGGCAGAACGACAGTTAACGACAGTTGTACCTTGTCAGCTCAGGGGTTTGAACTTGCAACCTTCCGGTTACTAGTCCAACACTCTAACCACTAGGCTACCCTGCCGCCCCAATGTAATTGTTCCGACTGTTGATTCAGCGTTGTCAAGCCTGATGTTGCAGCTGTTCAGGAAGCTTTGACCAATTGAAAGCTTGTACAGACAAAACTAAATAAATACATGCTGTTTCCAACGTCTCATAGAAGACCCTCTGTGGGGAACCTTCAATGGTTCTGTAACTGAACCTCTGTGGGGATACATCTCCACTCCTTCAATGGTTCTGTAACTGAACCTCTGTGGGGATACATCTCCACTCCTTCAATGGTTCTGTAACTGAACCTCTGTGGGGATACATCTCCACTCCTTCAATGGTTCTGTAACTGAACCTCTGTGGGGATACATCTCCACTCCTTCAATGGTTCTGTAACTGAACCTCTGTGGGGATACATCTCCACTCCTTCAATGGTTCTGTAACTGAACCTCTGTGGGGATACATCTCCACTCCTTCAATGGTTCTGTAACTGAACCTCTGTGGGGATACATCTCCACTCCTTCAATGGTTCTGTAACTGAACCTCTGTCTGGTTACATCTCCACTCCTTCAATGGTTCTGTAACTGAACCTCTGTGGGGATACATCTCCACTCCTTCAATGGTTCTGTAACTGAACCTCTGTGGGATACATCTCCACTCCTTCAATGGTTCTGTAACTGAACCTCTGTCTGGTTACATCTCCACTCCTTCAATGGTTCTGTAACTGAACCTCTGTGGGGATACATCTCCACTCCTTCAATGGTTCTGTAACTGAACCTCTGTGGGGATACATCTCCACTCCTTCAATGGTTCTGTAACTGAACCTCTGTGGGGTTACATCTCCACTCCTTCAATAGTTCTGTAACTGAACCTCTGTCTGGTTACATCTCCACTCCTTCAATGGTTCTGTAACTGAACCTCTGTGGGGATACATCTCCACTCCTTCAATGGTTCTGTAACTGAACCTCTGTAGGGATACATCTCCACTCCTTCAATGGTTCTGTAACTGAACCTCTGTGGGGATACATCTCCACTCCTTCAATGGTTCTGTAACTGAACCTCTGTGGGTTTACATCTCCACTCCTTCAATGGTTCTGTAACTGAACCTCTGTGGGGATACATCTCCACTCCTTCAATGGTTCTGTAACTGAACCTCTGTGGGGTTACATCTTCACTCTTTCAATGGTTCTGAACAAAGTCCCTGCATACAAATACCTTGACTTTTAGATGGACAATCTCTCCTCCATGCCCTGTTCTCTCTCTAGAACTGTCTCCTCCATCCCCCTGTTCTCTCTCTAGGTCTGTCTCCTCCATCCCCCTGTTCTCTCTCTAGGTCTGTCTCCTCCATCCCCTGTTCTCTCTCTAACTGTCTGTCTCCTCCATCCCCTGTTCTCTCTCTAACTGTCTGTCTCCTCCATCCCCTGTTCTCTCTCTAGAACTGTCTCCTCCATCCCCCTGTTCTCTCTCTAGGTCTGTCTCCTCCATCCCCCTGTTCTCTCTCTAGGTCTGTCTCCTCCATCCCCTGTTCTCTCTCTAGGTCTGTCTCCTCCATCCCCTGTTCTCTCTCTAGGTCTGTCTCCTCCATCCCCTGTTCTCTCTCTAACTGTCTGTCTCCTCCATCCCCTGTTCTCTCTCTAGGTCTGTCTCCTCCATCCCCCTGTTCTCTCTCTAGGTCTGTCTCCTCCATCCCCTGTTCTCTCTCTAGGTCTGTCTCCTCCATCCCCTGTTCTCTCTCTCTAGGTCTGTCTCCTCCATCCCTGTTCTCTTTCTAGGTCTGTCTCCTCCATCCCTGTTCTCTCTCTAACTGTCTGTCTCCTCCATCCCCTGTTCTCTCTCTAGAACTGTCTCCTCCATCCCCTGTTCTCTCTCTAGGTCTGTCTCCTCCATCCCCTGTTCTCTCTCTAGGTCTGTCTCCTCCATCCCCTGTTCTCTCTCTAGGTCTGTCTCCTCCATCCCCTGTTCTCTCTCTAGGTCTGTCTCCTCCATCCCCTGTTCTCTCTCTAACTGTCTGTCTCCTCCATCCCCTGTTCTCTCTCTAGGTCTGGCTCCTCCATCCCCCTGTTCTCTCTCTAGGTCTGTCTCCTCCATCCCCTGTTCTCTCTTTAGGTCTGTCTCCTCCATCCCCTGTTCTCTCTCTAACTGTCTGTCTCCTCCATCCCCTGTTCTCTCTCTAGAACTGTCTCCTCCATCCCCCTGTTCTCTCTCAGGTCTGTCTCCTCCATCCCTGTTCTCTCTCTAGGTCTGTCTCCTCCATCCCCTGTTCTCTCTCTAGGTCTGTCTCCTCCATCCCTGTTCTCTTTCTAGGTCTGTCTCCTCCATCCCCTGTTCTCTCTCTAACTGTCTGTCTCCTCCATCTCCTGTTCTCTCTGTAGGTCTGTCTCCTCCATCCCCCTGTTCTCTCTCTAGGTCTGTCTCCTCCATCCCCCTGTTCTCTCTCTATGTCTGTCTCCTCCATCCCCTGTTCTCTCTCTAGGTTTTCTCCTCCATCCCCCTGTTCTCTCTCTAGGCCTGTCTCCTCCATCCCCTGTTCTCTCTCTAGGTCTGTCTCCTCCATCCCCTGTTCTCTCTCTATGTCTGTCTCCTCCATCCCCTGTTCTCTCTCTAGGTCTGTCTCCTCCATCCCCTGTTCTCTCTCTAACTGTCTGTCTCCTCCATCCCCTGTTCTCTCTCTAGGTCTGCCTCCTCCATCCCCCTGTTCTCTCTCTATGTCTGTCTCCTCCATCCCCCTGTTCTCTCTCTAGAACTGTCTCCTCCATCCCCCTGTTCTCTCTCTAGGTCTGACTCCTCCATCCCCTGTTCTCTCTCTAGGTCTGTCTCCTCCATCCCCCTGTTCTCTCTCTAGGCCTGTCTCCTCCATCCCCTGTTCTCTCTCTAGGTCTGTCTCATCCATCCCCTGTTCTCTCTCTAGAACTGTCTCCTCCATCCCCCTGTTCTCTCTCTAGGCCTCTCTCCTCCATCCCCCTGTTCTCTCTCTAGGTCTGTCTCCTCCATCCCCCTGTTCTCTCTCTAGGTCTGTCTCCTCCATCCCCTGTTCTCTCTCTAGAACTGTCTCCTCCATCCCCCTGTTCTCTCTCTAGGTCTGTCTCCTCCATCCCCCTGTTCTCTCTCTAGGCCTCTCTCCTCCATCCCCTGTTCTCTCTCTAGGTCTGTCTCCTCCATCCCCTGTTCTCTCTCTAACTGTCTGTCTCCTCCATCCCCTGTTCTCTCTCTAGAACTGTCTCCTCCATCCCCCTGTTCTCTCTCTAGGTCTGTCTCCTCCATCCCCCTGTTCTCTCTCTAGGTCTGCCTCCTCCATCCCCCTGTTCTCTCTCTATGTCTGTCTCCTCCATCCCCCTGTTCTCTCTCTAGAACTGTCTCCTCCATCCCCCTGTTCTCTCTCTAGGTCTGACTCCTCCATCCCTGTTCTCTCTCTAGGTCTGTCTCCTCCATCCCCTGTTCTCTCTCTAGGCCTGTCTCCTCCATCCCTGTTCTCTCTCTAGGTCTGTCTCCTCCATCCCTGTTCTCTCTCTAGGTCTGTCTCCTCCATCCCCTGTTCTCTCTCTAGGTCTGTCTCCTCCATCCCCTGTTCTCTCTCTAACTGTCTGTCTCCTCCATCTCCTGTTCTCTCTGTAGGTCTGTCTCCTCCATCCCCCTGTTCTCTCTCTAGGTCTGTCTCCTCCATCCCCCTGTTCTCTCTCTATGTCTGTCTCCTCCATCCCTGTTCTCTCTCTAGGTCTGTCTCCTCCATCCCCCTGTTCTCTCTCTAGGTCTGTCTCCTCCATCCCCTGTTCTCTCTCTAACTGTCTGTCTCCTCCATCCCCTGTTCTCTCTCTAGAACTGTCTCCTCCATCCCCCTGTTCTCTCTCTAGGTCTGTCTCCTCCATCCCCTGTTCTCTCTCTAGGTCTGTCTCCTCCATCCCCTGTTCTCTCTCTAGGTCTGTCTCCTCCATCCCCTGTTCTCTCTCTAGGTCTGTCTCCTCCATCCCCTGTTCTCTCTCTAACTGTCTGTCTCCTCCATCTCCTGTTCTCTCTGTAGGTCTGTCTCCTCCATCCCCCTGTTCTCTCTCTAGGTCTGTCTCCTCCATCCCCCTGTTCTCTCTCTATGTCTGTCTCCTCCATCCCCTGTTCTCTCTCTAGGTTTTCTCCTCCATCCCCCTGTTCTCTCTCTAGGCCTGTCTCCTCCATCCCCCTGTTCTCTCTCTAGGTCTGTCTCCTCCATCCCCTGTTCTCTCTCTATGTCTGTCTCCTCCATCCCCTGTTCTCTCTCTAGGTCTGTCTCCTCCATCCCCTGTTCTCTCTCTAACTGTCTGTCTCCTCCATCCCCTGTTCTCTCTCTAGGTCTGCCTCCTCCATCCCCCTGTTCTCTCTCTATGTCTGTCTCCTCCATCCCCCTGTTCTCTCTCTAGAATTGTCTCCTCCATCCCCCTGTTCTCTCTCTAGGTCTGACTCCTCCATCCCCTGTTCTCTCTCTAGGTCTGTCTCCTCCATCCCCCTGTTCTCTCTCTAGGCCTGTCTCCTCCATCCCCTGTTCTCTCTCTAGGTCTGTCTCATCCATCCCCTGTTCTCTCTCTAGAACTGTCTCCTCCATCCCCCTGTTCTCTCTCTAGGTCTGTCTCCTCCATCCCCCTGTTCTCTCTCTAGGCCTCTCTCCTCCATCCCCCTGTTCTCTCTCTAGGTCTGTCTCCTCCATCCCCCTGTTCTCTCTCTAGGTCTGTCTCCTCCATCCCCTGTTCTCTCTCTAGAACTGTCTCCTCCATCCCCCTGTTCTCTCTCTAGGTCTGTCTCCTCCATCCCCCTGTTCTCTCTCTAGGCCTCTCTCCTCCATCCCCTGTTCTCTCTCTAGGTCTGTCTCCTCCATCCCCTGTTCTCTCTCTAACTGTCTGTCTCCTCCATCCCCTGTTCTCTCTCTAGAACTGTCTCCTCCATCCCCCTGTTCTCTCTCTAGGTCTGTCTCCTCCATCCCCCTGTTCTCTCTCTAGGTCTGCCTCCTCCATCCCCCTGTTCTCTCTCTATGTCTGTCTCCTCCATCCCCCTGTTCTCTCTCTAGAACTGTCTCCTCCATCCCCCTGTTCTCTCTCTAGGTCTGACTACTCCATCCCCTGTTCTCTCTCTAGGTCTGTCTCCTCCATCCCCCTGTTCTCTCTCTAGGCCTGTCTCCTCCATCCCCTGTTCTCTCTCTAGGTCTGTCTCCTCCATCCCCTGTTCTCTCTGTAGGTCTGTCTCCTCCATCCCCTGTTCTCTCTCTAGGTCTGTCTCCTCCATCCCCCTGTTCTCTCTCTATGTCTGTCTCCTCCATCCCCTGTTCTCTCTCTAGGTTTTCTCCTCCATCCCCCTGTTCTCTCTCTAGGCCTGTCTCCTCCATCCCCTGTTCTCTCTCTAGGTCTGTCTCCTCCATCCCTGTTCTCTCTCTCTATGTCTGTCTCCTCCATCCCCTGTTCTCTCTCTAGGTCTGTCTCCTCCATCCCTGTTCTCTCTCTAACTGTCTGTCTCCTCCATCCCTGTTCTCTCTCTAGGTCTGCCTCCTCCATCCCCCTGTTCTCTCTCTATGTCTGTCTCCTCCATCCCCTGTTCTCTCTCTAGAACTGTCTCCTCCATCCCCTGTTCTCTCTCTAGGTCTGACTCCTCCATCCCCTGTTCTCTCTCTAGGCCTGTCTCCTCCATCCCCTGTTCTCTCTCTCTAGGTCTGTCTCATCCATCCCTGTTCTCTCTCTAGAACTGTCTCCTCCATCCCCCTGTTCTCTCTCTAGGTCTGTCTCCTCCATCCCCCTGTTCTCTCTCTAGGCCTCTCTCCTCCATCCCCCTGTTCTCTCTCTAGGTCTGTCTCCTCCATCACCCTGTTCTCTCTCTAGGTCTGTCTCCTCCATCCCCTGTTCTCTCTCTAGAACTGTCTCCTCCATCCCCCTGTTCTCTCTCTAGGTCTGTCTCCTCCATCCCCCTGTTCTCTCTCTAGGCCTCTCTCCTCCATCCCCTGTTCTCTCTCTAGGTCTGTCTCCTCCATCCCCTGTTCTCTCTCTACGTCTGTCTCCTCCATCCCCTGTTCTCTCTCAAACTGTCTGTCTCCTCCATCCCCTGTTCTCTCTCTAGGTCTGTCTCCTCCATCCCCTGTTCTCTCTCTAGGTCTGTCTCCTCCATCCCCTGTTCTCTCTCTAGGTCTGTCTCCTCCATCCCCTGTTCTCTCTCTAACTGTCTGTCTCCTCCATCCCCTGTTCTCTCTCTAACTGTCTGTCTCCTCCATCCCCTGTTCTCTCTCTAGGTCTGTCTCCTCCATCCCCTGTTCTCTCTCTAGGTCTGTATCCTCCATCCCCTGTTCTCTCTCTAGGTCTGTCTCCTCCATCCCCTGTTCTCTCTCTAACTGTCTGTCTCCTCCATCCCCTGTTCTCTCTCTAGGTCTGCCTCCTCCATCCCCCTGTTCTCTCTCTATGTCTGTCTCCTCCATCCCCTGTTCTCTCTCTAGGTCTGTCTCCTCCATCCCCTGTTCTCTCTCTAGGCCTGTCTCCTCTATCCCCCTGTTCTCTCTCTAGGTATGTCTCCTCCATCGCCTGTTCTCTCTCTAGGTCTGTCTCCTCCATCCCCCTGTTCTCTCTCTAGGTCTGTCTCCTCCATCCCCTGTTCTCTCTCTAGGTCTGTCTCCTCCATCCCCTGTTCTCTCTCTAGGTCTGTCTCCTCCATCCCCCTGTTCTCTCTCTAGGCCTGTCTCCTCCATCCCCTGTTCTCTCTCTAACTGTCTGTCTCCTCCATCTCCTGTTCTCTCTGTAGGTCTGTCTCCTCCATCCCCCTGTTCTCTCTCTAGGTCTGTCTCCTCCATCCCCCTGTTCTCTCTCTATGTCTGTCTCCTCCATCCCCTGTTCTCTCTCTAGGTCTGTCTCCTCCATCCCCTGTTCTCTCTTTAGGTCTGTCTCCTCCATCCCCTGTTCTCTCTCTAACTGTCTGTCTCCTCCATCCCCTGTTCTCTCTCTAGAACTGTCTCCTCCATCCCCCTGTTCTCTCTCTAGGTCTGTCTCCTCCATCCCCTGTTCTCTCTCTAGGTCTGTCTCCTCCATCCCCTGTTCTCTCTCTAGGTCTGTCTCCTCCATCCCCTGTTCTCTTTCTAGGTCTGTCTCCTCCATCCCCTGTTCTCTCTCTAACTGTCTGTCTCCTCCATCTCCTGTTCTCTCTGTAGGTCTGTCTCCTCCATCCCCCTGTTCTCTCTCTAGGTCTGTCTCCTCCATCCCCCTGTTCTCTCTCTATGTCTGTCTCCTCCATCCCTGTTCTCTCTCTAGGTTTCTCCTCCATCCCCCTGTTCTCTCTCTAGGCCTGTCTCCTCCATCCCCCTGTTCTCTCTCTAGGTCTGTCTCCTCCATCCCTGTTCTCTCTCTATGTCTGTCTCCTCCATCCCCTGTTCTCTCTCTAGGTCTGTCTCCTCCATCCCCTGTTCTCTCTCTAACTGTCTGTCTCCTCCATCCCTGTTCTCTCTCTAGGTCTGCCTCCTCCATCCCCCTGTTCTCTCTCTATGTCTGTCTCCTCCATCCCCTGTTCTCTCTCTAGAACTGTCTCCTCCATCCCCCTGTTCTCTCTCTAGGTCTGACTCCTCCATCCCCTGTTCTCTCTCTAGGTCTGTCTCCTCCATCCCCCTGTTCTCTCTCTAGGCCTGTCTCCTCCATCCCCTGTTCTCTCTCTAGGTCTGTCTCATCCATCCCCTGTTCTCTCTCTAGAACTGTCTCCTCCATCCCCCTGTTCTCTCTCTAGGTCTGTCTCCTCCATCCCCCTGTTCTCTCTCTAGGCCTCTCTCCTCCATCCCCCTGTTCTCTCTCTAGGTCTGTCTCCTCCATCCCCCTGTTCTCTCTCTAGGTCTGTCTCCTCCATCCCCTGTTCTCTCTCTAGAACTGTCTCCTCCATCCCCCTGTTCTCTCTCTAGGTCTGTCTCCTCCATCCCCTGTTCTCTCTCTAGGCCTCTCTCCTCCATCCCTGTTCTCTCTCTAGGTCTGTCTCCTCCATCCCCTGTTCTCTCTCTAACTGTCTGTCTCCTCCATCCCCTGTTCTCTCTCTAGAACTGTCTCCTCCATCCCCCTGTTCTCTCTCTAGGTCTGTCTCCTCCATCCCCCTGTTCTCTCTCTAGGTCTGCCTCCTCCATCCCCCTGTTCTCTCTCTATGTCTGTCTCCTCCATCCCCCTGTTCTCTCTCTAGAACTGTCTCCTCCATCCCCCTGTTCTCTCTCTAGGTCTGACTCCTCCATCCCCTGTTCTCTCTCTAGGTCTGTCTCCTCCATCCCCCTGTTCTCTCTCTAGGCCTGTCTCCTCCATCCCCTGTTCTCTCTCTAGGTCTGTCTCCTCCATCCCCTGTTCTCTCTGTAGGTCTGTCTCCTCCATCCCCTGTTCTCTCTCTAGGTCTGTCTCCTCCATCCCCCTGTTCTCTCTCTAGGTCTGTCTCCTCCATCCCCTGTTCTCTCTCTAGGTCTGTCTCCTCCATCCCCCTGTTCTCTCTCTAGGCCTGTCTCCTCCATCCCCTGTTCTCTCTCTAACTGTCTGTCTCCTCCATCTCCTGTTCTCTCTGTAGGTCTGTCTCCTCCATCCCCTGTTCTCTCTCTCTAGGTCTGTCTCCTCCATCCCCCTGTTCTCTCTCTATGTCTGTCTCCTCCATCCCCTGTTCTCTCTCTAGGTCTGTCTCCTCCATCCCCTGTTCTCTCTCTAGGTCTGTCTCCTCCATCCCCTGTTCTCTCTCTAACTGTCTGTCTCCTCCATCCCCTGTTCTCTCTCTAGAACTGTCTCCTCCATCCCCCTGTTCTCTCTCTAGGTCTGTCTCCTCCATCCCCTGTTCTCTCTCTAGGTCTGTCTCCTCCATCCCCTGTTCTCTCTCTAGGTCTGTCTCCTCCATCCCCTGTTCTCTCTCTAGGTCTGTCTCCTCCATCCCCTGTTCTCTCTCTAACTGTCTGTCTCCTCCATCTCCTGTTCTCTCTGTAGGTCTGTCTCCTCCATCCCCCTGTTCTCTCTCTAGGTCTGTCTCCTCCATCCCCCTGTTCTCTCTCTATGTCTGTCTCCTCCATCCCCTGTTCTCTCTCTAGGTTTTCTCCTCCATCCCCCTGTTCTCTCTCTAGGCCTGTCTCCTCCATCCCCCTGTTCTCTCTCTAGGTCTGTCTCCTCCATCCCCTGTTCTCTCTCTATGTCTGTCTCCTCCATCCCCTGTTCTCTCTCTAGGTCTGTCTCCTCCATCCCCTGTTCTCTCTCTAACTGTCTGTCTCCTCCATCCCCTGTTCTCTCTCTAGGTCTGCCTCCTCCATCCCCCTGTTCTCTCTCTATGTCTGTCTCCTCCATCCCCCTGTTCTCTCTCTAGGTCTGTCTCCTCCATCCCCTGTTCTCTCTCTAGAACTGTCTCCTCCATCCCCTGTTCTCTCTCTAGGTCTGTCTCCTCCATCCCCTGTTCTCTCTCTAGGCCTCTCTCCTCCATCCCTGTTCTCTCTCTAGGTCTGTCTCCTCCATCCCCTGTTCTCTCTCTAACTGTCTGTCTCCTCCATCCCCTGTTCTCTCTCTAGAACTGTCTCCTCCATCCCCTGTTCTCTCTCTAGGTCTGTCTCCTCCATCCCCTGTTCTCTCTCTAGGTCTGCCTCCTCCATCCCCCTGTTCTCTCTCTATGTCTGTCTCCTCCATCCCCTGTTCTCTCTCTAGGTCTCCTCCATCCCCCTGTTTCTCTCTCTAGGTCTGACTCCTCCATCCCCTGTTCTCTCTCTAGGTCTGTCTCCTCCATCCCCCTGTTCTCTCTCTAGGCCTGTCTCCTCCATCCCCTGTTCTCTCTCTAGGTCTGTCTCCTCCATCCCCTGTTCTCTCTGTAGGTCTGTCTCCTCCATCCCCTGTTCTCTCTCTAGGTCTGTCTCCTCCATCCCCCTGTTCTCTCTCTAGGTCTGTCTCCTCCATCCCCTGTTCTCTCTCTAGGTCTGTCTCCTCCATCCCCTGTTCTCTCTCTAGGCCTGTCTCCTCCATCCCCTGTTCTCTCTCTAACTGTCTGTCTCCTCCATCTCCTGTTCTCTCTGTAGGTCTGTCTCCTCCATCCCCCTGTTCTCTCTCTAGGTCTGTCTCCTCCATCCCCCTGTTCTCTCTCTATGTCTGTCTCCTCCATCCCCTGTTCTCTCTCTAGGTCTGTCTCCTCCATCCCCTGTTCTCTCTCTAGGTCTGTCTCCTCCATCCCCTGTTCTCTCTCTAACTGTCTGTCTCCTCCATCCCCTGTTCTCTCTCTAGAACTGTCTCCTCCATCCCCCTGTTCTCTCTCTAGGTCTGTCTCCTCCATCCCCTGTTCTCTCTCTAGGTCTGTCTCCTCCATCCCCTGTTCTCTCTCTAGGTCTGTCTCCTCCATCCCCTGTTCTCTCTCTAGGTCTGTCTCCTCCATCCCCTGTTCTCTCTCTAACTTCTGTCTCCTCCATCTCCTGTTCTCTCTGTCTGTCTCCTCCATCCCCTGTTCTCTCTCTAGGTCTGTCTCCTCCATCCCCCTGTTCTCTCTCTATGTCTGTCTCCTCCATCCCCTGTTCTCTCTCTAGGTTTTCTCCTCCATCCCCCTGTTCTCTCTCTAGGCCTGTCTCCTCCATCCCCTGTTCTCTCTCTAGGTCTGTCTCCTCCATCCCCTGTTCTCTCTCTATGTCTGTCTCCTCCATCCCCTGTTCTCTCTCTAGGTCTGTCTCCTCCATCCCCTGTTCTCTCTCTAACTGTCTGTCTCCTCCATCCCCTGTTCTCTCTCTAGGTCTGCCTCCTCCATCCCCCTGTTCTCTCTCTATGTCTGTCTCCTCCATCCCCCTGTTCTCTCTCTAGAACTGTCTCCTCCATCCCCCTGTTCTCTCTCTAGGTCTGACTCCTCCATCCCCTGTTCTCTCTCTAGGTCTGTCTCCTCCATCCCCCTGTTCTCTCTCTAGGCCTGTCTCCTCCATCCCCTGTTCTCTCTCTAGGTCTGTCTCATCCATCCCCTGTTCTCTCTCTAGAACTGTCTCCTCCATCCCCCTGTTCTCTCTCTAGGTCTGTCTCCTCCATCCCCCTGTTCTCTCTCTAGGCCTCTCTCCTCCATCCCCCTGTTCTCTCTCTAGGTCTGTCTCCTCCATCCCCTGTTCTCTCTCTAGGTCTGTCTCCTCCATCCCCTGTTCTCTCTCTAGAACTGTCTCCTCCATCCCCCTGTTCTCTCTCTAGGTCTGTCTCCTCCATCCCCCTGTTCTCTCTCTAGGCCTCTCTCCTCCATCCCCTGTTCTCTCTCTAGGTCTGTCTCCTCCATCCCCTGTTCTCTCTCTAACTGTCTGTCTCCTCCATCCCCTGTTCTCTCTCTAGAACTGTCTCCTCCATCCCCCTGTTCTCTCTCTAGGTCTGTCTCCTCCATCCCCCTGTTCTCTCTCTAGGTCTGCCTCCTCCATCCCCCTGTTCTCTCTCTATGTCTGTCTCCTCCATCCCCCTGTTCTCTCTCTAGGCCTGTCTCCTCCATCCCCCTGTTCTCTCTCTAGGTCTGTCTCCTCCATCCCCTGTTCTCTCTCTATGTCTGTCTCCTCCATCCCCTGTTCTCTCTCTAGGTCTGTCTCCTCCATCCCCTGTTCTCTCTCTAACTGTCTGTCTCCTCCATCCCTGTTCTCTCTCTAGGTCTGCCTCCTCCATCCCCCTGTTCTCTCTCTATGTCTGTCTCCTCCATCCCCTGTTCTCTCTCTAGAACTGTCTCCTCCATCCCCTGTTCTCTCTCTAGGTCTGACTCCTCCATCCCCTGTTCTCTCTCTAGGTCTGTCTCCTCCATCCCCCTGTTCTCTCTCTAGGCCTGTCTCCTCCATCCCCTGTTCTCTCTCTGGTCTGTCTCATCCATCCCCTGTTCTCTCTCTAGAACTGTCTCCTCCATCCCCTGTTCTCTCTCTAGGTCTGTCTCCTCCATCCCCCTGTTCTCTCTCTAGGCCTCTCTCCTCCATCCCCCTGTTCTCTCTCTAGGTCTGTCT
Source organism: Oncorhynchus nerka (assembly GCF_034236695.1). Classification (NCBI taxonomy): domain Eukaryota; kingdom Metazoa; phylum Chordata; class Actinopteri; order Salmoniformes; family Salmonidae; genus Oncorhynchus; species Oncorhynchus nerka. The sequence continues at coordinate 156,521 of NW_027040468.1, forward strand.
CCTCCATCCCCTGTTCTCTCTCTAGGTCTGTCTCCTCCATCCCCTGTTCTCTCTCTAGAACTGTCTCCTCCATCCCCTGTTCTCTCTCTAGGTCTGTCTCCTCCATCCCCTGTTCTCTCTCTAGGCCTCTCTCCCTCCATCCCCTGTTCTCTCTCTAGGTCTGTCTCCTCCATCCCTGTTCTCTCTCTAACTGTCTGTCTCCTCCATCCCCTGTTCTCTCTCTAGAACTGTCTCCTCCATCCCCCTGTTCTCTCTCTAGGTCTGTCTCCTCCATCCCCCTGTTCTCTCTCTAGGTCTGCCTCCTCCATCCCCCTGTTCTCTCTCTCTATGTCTGTCTCCTCCATCCCCCTGTTCTCTCTCTAGAACTGTCTCCTCCATCCCCTGTTCTCTCTCTAGGTCTGACTCCTCCATCCCCTGTTCTCTCTCTAGGTCTGTCTCCTCCATCCCCCTGTTCTCTCTCTAGGCCTGTCTCCTCCATCCCCTGTTCTCTCTCTAGGTCTGTCTCCTCCATCCCCTGTTCTCTCTGTAGGTCTGTCTCCTCCCATCCTGTTCTCTCTCTAGGTCTGTCTCCCATCCCCTGTTCTCTCTCTATGTCTGTCTCCTCCATCCCCTGTTCTCTCTCTAGGTTTTCTCCTCCATCCCCCTGTTCTCTGGGCCTCTCCTCCATCCCCTGTTCTCTCTCTAGGTCTGTCTCCTCCATCCCCTGTTCTCTCTCTATGTCTGTCTCCTCCATCCCCTGTTCTCTCTCTAGGTCTGTCTCCTCCATCCCCTGTTCTCTCTCTAACTGTCTGTCTCCTCCATCCCTGTTCTCTCTCTAGGTCTGCCTCCTCCATCCCCTGTTCTCTCTCTATGTCTGTCTCCTCCATCCCCCTGTTCTCTCTCTAGAACTGTCTCCTCCATCCCCTGTTCTCTCTCTAGGTCTGACTCCTCCATCCCCTGTTCTCTCTCTAGGTCTGTCTCCTCCATCCCCCTGTTCTCTCTCTAGGCCTGTCTCCTCCATCCCCTGTTCTCTCTCTAGGTCTGTCTCATCCATCCCCTGTTCTCTCTCTAGAACTGTCTCCTCCATCCCCTGTTCTCTCTCTAGGTCTGTCTCCTCCATCCCCTGTTCTCTCTCTAGGCCTCTCTCCTCCATCCCCCTGTTCTCTCTCTAGGTCTGTCTCCTCCATCACCCTGTTCTCTCTCTAGGTCTGTCTCCTCCATCCCCCTGTTCTCTCTCTAGAACTGTCTCCTCCATCCCCTGTTCTCTCTCTAGGTCTGTCTCCTCCATCCCCTGTTCTCTCTCTAGGCCTCTCTCCTCCATCCCTGTTCTCTCTCTAGGTCTGTCTCCTCCATCCCCTGTTCTCTCTCTAACGTCTGTCTCCTCCATCCCCTGTTCTCTCTCAAACTGTCTGTCTCCTCCATCCCTGTTCTCTCTCTAGGTCTGTCTCCTCCATCCCCTGTTCTCTCTCTAACTGTCTGTCTCCTCCATCCCCCTGTTCTCTCTCTAGGTCTGTCTCCTCCATCCCCTGTTCTCTCTCTAGGTCTGTCTCCTCCATCCCCTGTTCTCTCTCTAGGTCTGTCTCCTCCATCCCCTGTTCTCTCTCTAACTGTCTGTCTCCTCCATCCCCTGTTCTCTCTCTAGGTCTGCCTCCTCCATCCCCTGTTCTCTCTCTAACTGTCTGTCTCCTCCATCCCCTGTTCTCTCTCTAGGTCTGTCTCCTCCATCCCCTGTTCTCTCTCTAGGTCTGTCTCCTCCATCCCCTGTTCTCTCTCTAGGTCTGTCTCCTCCATCCCTGTTCTCTCTCTAACTGTCTGTCTCCTCCATCCCTGTTCTCTCTCTAGGTCTGCCTCCTCCATCCCCCTGTTCTCTCTCTATGTCTGTCTCCTCCATCCCCTGTTCTCTCTCTAGGTCTGTCTCCTCCATCCCCTGTTCTCTCTCTAGGCCTGTCTCCTCTATCCCCCTGTTCTCTCTCTAGGTATGTCTCCTCCATCGCCTGTTCTCTCTCTAGGTCTGTCTCCTCCATCCCCCTGTTCTCTCTCTAGGTCTGTCTCCTCCATCCCCTGTTCTCTCTAGGTCTGTCTCCTCCATCCCCTGTTCTCTCTCTAGGTCTGTCTCCTCCATCCCCCTGTTCTCTCTCTAGGCCTGTCTCCTCCATCCCCTGTTCTCTCTCTAGGTCTGTCTCATCCATCCCCTGTTCTCTCTCTAGAACTGTCTCCTCCATCCCCCTGTTCTCTCTCTAGGTCTGTCTCCTCCATCCCCTGTTCTCTCTCTAACTGTCTGTCTCCTCCATCCCCTGTTCTCTCTCTAGGTCTGTCTCCTCCATCCCCCTGTTCTCTCTCTAGGCCTCTCTCCTCCATCCCCCTGTTCTCTCTCTAGGTCTGTCTCCTCCATCCCCCTGTTCTCTCTCTAGGTCTGTCTCCTCCATCCCCTGTTCTCTCTCTAGAACTGTCTCCTCCATCCCCCTGTTCTCTCTCTAGGTCTGTCTCCTCCATCCCCCTGTTCTCTCTCTAGGCCTCTCTCCTCCATCCCCTGTTCTCTCTCTAGGTCTGTCTCCTCCATCCCCTGTTCTCTCTCTACGTCTGTCTCCTCCATCCCCTGTTCTCTCTCAAACTGTCTGTCTCCTCCATCCCCTGTTCTCTCTCTAGGTCTGTCTCCTCCATCCCCTGTTCTCTCTCTAACTGTCTGTCTCCTCCATCCCCTGTTCTCTCTCTAGGTCTGTCTCCTCCATCCCCTGTTCTCTCTCTAGGTCTGTCTCCTCCATCCCCTGTTCTCTCTCTAGGTCTGTCTCCTCCATCCCCTGTTCTCTCTCTAACTGTCTGTCTCCTCCATCCCCTGTTCTCTCTCTATGTCTGTCTCCTCCATCCCCTGTTCTCTCTCTAGGTCTGTCTCCTCCATCCCCTGTTCTCTCTCTAACTGTCTGTCTCCTCCATCCCCTGTTCTCTCTCTAGGTCTGTCTCCTCCATCCCCTGTTCTCTCTCTAACTGTCTGTCTCTCCATCCCCTGTTCTCTCTCTAACTGTCTGTCTCCTCCATCCCCTGTTCTCTCTCTATGTCTGTCTCCTCCATCCTGTTCTCTCTCTAGGTCTGTCTCCTCCATCCCTGTTCTCTCTCTAACTGTCTGTCTCCTCCATCCCCTGTTCTCTCTCTAGAACTGACTCCTCCATCCCCTGTTCTCTCTCTAGGTCTGTCTCCTCCATCCCCCTGTTCTCTCTCTAGGCCTGTCTCCTCCATCCCCTGTTCTCTCTCTAGGTCTGTCTCATCCATCCCCTGTTCTCTCTCTAGAACTGTCTCCTCCATCCCCCTGTTCTCTCTCTAGGTCTGTCTCCTCCATCCCCCTGTTCTCTCTCTAGGCCACTCTCCTCCATCCCCCTGTTCTCTCTCTAGGTCTGTCTCCTCCATCCCCCTGTTCTCTCTCTAGGTCTGTCTCCTCCATCCCCTGTTCTCTCTCTAGAACTGTCTCCTCCATCCCCCTGTTCTCTCTCTAGGTCTGTCTCCTCCATCCCCCTGTTCTCTCTCTAGGCCTCTCTCCTCCATCCCCTGTTCTCTCTCTAGGTCTGTCTCCTCCATCCCCTGTTCTCTCTCTAGGTCTGTCTCCTCCATCCCCTGTTCTCTCTCTAACTGTCTGTCTCCTCCATCCCCTGTTCTCTCTCTAGGTCTGTCTCCTCCCCCTGTTCTCTCTCTAACTGTCTGTCTCCTCCATCCCTGTTCTCTCTCTAGGTCTGTCTCCTCCATCCCCTGTTCTCTCTCTAGGTCTGTCTCCTCCATCCCTGTTCTCTCTCTAGGTCTGTCTCCTCCATCCCCTGTTCTCTCTCTAACTGTCTGTCTCCTCCATCCCCTGTTCTCTCTCTAGGTCTGCCTCCTCCATCCCCTGTTCTCTCTCTATGTCTGTCTCCTCCATCCCCTGTTCTCTCTCTAGGTCTGTCTCCTCCATCCCTGTTCTCCTCTAGGCCTGTCTCCTCTATCCCCCTGTTCTCTCTCAAGGTATGTCTCCTCCATCGCCTGTTCTCTCTCTAGGTCTGTCTCCTCCATCCCCCTGTTCTCTCTCTAGGTCTGTCTCCTCCATCCCCTGTTCTCTCTCTAGGTCTGTCTCCTCCATCCCCTGTTCTCTCTCTAGGTCTGTCTCCTCCATCCCCCTGTTCTCTCTCTAGGCCTGTCTCCTCCATCCCCTGTTCTCTCTCTAGGTCTGTCTCATCCATCCCCTGTTCTCTCTCTAGAACTGTCTCCTCCATCCCCCTGTTCTCTCTCTAGGTCTGTCTCCTCCATCCCCTGTTCTCTCTCTAACTGTCTGTCTCCTCCATCCCCTGTTCTCTCTCTAGGTCTGTCTCCTCCATCCCCCTGTTCTCTCTCTAGGCCTCTCTCCTCCATCCCCCTGTTCTCTCTCTAGGTCTGTCTCCTCCATCCCCCTGTTCTCTCTCTAGGTCTGTCTCCTCCATCCCCTGTTCTCTCTCTAGAACTGTCTCCTCCATCCCCCTGTTCTCTCTCTAGGTCTGTCTCCTCCATCCCCCTGTTCTCTCTCTAGGCCTCTCTCCTCCATCCCTGTTCTCTCTCTAGGTCTGTCTCCTCCATCCCTGTTCTCTCTCTCTACGTCTGTCTCCTCCATCCCCTGTTCTCTCTCTCAACTGTCTGTCTCCTCCATCCCCTGTTCTCTCTCTAGGTCTGTCTCCTCCATCCCCTGTTCTCTCTCTAACTGTCTGTCTCCTCCATCCCCCTGTTCTCTCTCTAGGTCTGTCTCCTCCATCCCCTGTTCTCTCTAGGTCTGTCTCCTCCATCCCCCTGTTCTCTCTCTAGGTCTGTCTCCTCCATCCCCTGTTCTCTCTCTAACTGTCTGTCTCCTCCATCCCCTGTTCTCTCTCTATGTCTGTCTCCTCCATCCCCTGTTCTCTCTATAGGTCTGTCTCCTCCATCCCCTGTTCTCTCTCTAACTGTCTGTCTCCTCCATCCCCTGTTCTCTCTCTAGGTCTGTCTCCTCCATCCCCTGTTCTCTCTCTAACTGTCTGTCTCCTCCATCCCCTGTTCTCTCTCTATGTCTGTCTCCTCCATCCCCTGTTCTCTCTCTAGGTCTGTCTCCTCCATCCCCTGTTCTCTCTCTAACTGTCTGTCTCCTCCATCCCCCTGTTCTCTCTCTAGAACTGACTCCTCCATCCCCTGTTCTCTCTCTAGGTCTGTCTCCTCCATCCCCCTGTTCTCTCTCTAGGCCTGTCTCCTCCATCCCCTGTTCTCTCTCTAGGTCTGTCTCATCCATCCCCTGTTCTCTCTCTAGAACTGTCTCCTCCATCCCCCTGTTCTCTCTCTAGGTCTGTCTCCTCCATCCCCCTGTTCTCTCTCTAGGTCTGTCTCCTCCATCCCCTGTTCTCTCTCTAGGTCTGTCTCCTCCATCCCCTGTTCTCTCTCTAGGTCTGTCTCCTCCATCCCCTGTTCTCTCTCTAGAACTGTCTCCTCCATCCCCCTGTTCTCTCTCTAGGTCTGTCTCCTCCATCCCCCTGTTCTCTCTCTAGGCCTCTCTCCTCCATCCCCTGTTCTCTCTCTAGGTCTGTCTCCTCCATCCCCTGTTCTCTCTCTAGGTCTGTCTCCTCCATCCCCTGTTCTCTCTCTAACTGTCTGTCTCCTCCATCCCCTGTTCTCTCTCTAGGTCTGTCTCCTCCATCCCCTGTTCTCTCTCTAACTGTCTGTCTCCTCCATCCCCTGTTCTCTCTCTAGGTCTGTCTCCTCCATCCCCTGTTCTCTCTCTAGGTCTGTCTCCTCCATCCCCTGTTCTCTCTCTAGGTCTGTCTCCTCCATCCCCTGTTCTCTCTCTAACTGTCTGTCTCCTCCATCCCCTGTTCTCTCTCTAGGTCTGTCTCCTCCATCCCCCTGTTCTCTCTCTAGGTCTGTCTCCTCCATCCCCCTGTTCTCTCTCTAGGTCTGTCTCCTCCATCCCCTGTTCTCTCTCTAGGTCTGTCTCCTCCATCCCCTGTTCTCTCTCTAGGTCTGTCTCCTCCATCCCCTGTTCTCTCTCTAGGTCTGTCTCCTCCATCCCCTGTTCTCTCTCTAGGTCTGTCTCCTCCATCCCCTGTTCTCTCTCTAACTGTCTGTCTCCTCCATCCCCTGTTCTCTCTCTATGTCTGTCTCCTCCATCCCCTGTTCTCTCTATAGGTCTGTCTCCTCCATCCCCTGTTCTCTCTCTAACTGTCTGTCTCCTCCATCCCCTGTTCTCTCTCTAGGTCTGTCTCCTCCATCCCCTGTTCTCTCTCTAACTGTCTGTCTCCTCCATCCCCTGTTCTCTCTCTAACTGTCTGTCTCCTCCATCCCCTGTTCTCTCTCTATGTCTGTCTCCTCCATCCCCTGTTCTCTCTCTAGGTCTGTCTCCTCCATCCCCTGTTCTCTCTCTAACTGTCTGTCTCCTCCATCCCCCTGTTCTCTCTCTAGAACTGACTCCTCCATCCCCTGTTCTCTCTCTAGGTCTGTCTCCTCCATCCCCCTGTTCTCTCTCTAGGCCTGTCTCCTCCATCCCCTGTTCTCTCTCTAGGTCTGTCTCCTCCATCCCCTGTTCTCTCTCTAACTGTCTGTCTCCTCCATCCCCTGTTCTCTCTCTAGGTCTGTCTCCTCCATCCCCCTGTTCTCTCTCTAGGTCTGTCTCCTCCATCCCCCTGTTCTCTCTCTAGGTCTGTCTCCTCCATCCCCTGTTCTCTCTCTAGGTCTGTCTCCTCCATCCCCCTGTTCTCTCTCTAGGTCTGTCTCCTCCATCCCCTGTTCTCTCTCTAGGTCTGTCTCCTCCATCCCCTGTTCTCTCTCTAGGCCTGTCTCCTCCATCCCCCTGTTCTCTCTCTAGGTCTGTCTCCTCCATCGCCTGTTCTCTCTCTAGGTCTGTCTCCTCCATCCCCCTGTTCTCTCTCTAGGTCTGTCTCCTCCATCCCCTGTTCTCTCTCTAACTGTCTGTCTCCTCCATCCCCTGTTCTCTAACTGTCTGTCTCCTCCATCCCCCTGTTCTCTCTCTAACTGTCTGTCTCCTCCATCCCCTGTTCTCTAACTGTCTGTCTCCTCCATCCCCTGTTCTCTAACTGTCTGTCTCCTCCATCCCCTGTTCTCTAACTGTCTGTCTCCTCCATCCCCTGTTCTCTCTAACTGTCTGTCTCCTCCATCCCCTGTTCTCTCTAACTGTCTGTCTCCTCCATCCCCTGTTCTCTCTAACTGTCTGTCTCCTCCATCCCCTGTTCTCTCTAACTGTCTGTCTCCTCCATCCCCTGTTCTCTCTAACTGTCTGTCTCCTCCATCCCCTGTTCTCTCTCTAGGTCTGTCTCCTCCATCCCCTGTTCTCTCTCTAGGCCTGTCTCCTCCATCCTCTGTTCTCTCTCTCTGTCCTACTGAGACTGGATTAATGTGACAGAGATGAATCAGCAAGTCCCGATTCGTGTCCTGACTCCTATGAGTCTCTCTCTCACACACACACACACACACACACACACACACACACACACACACACACACACACACACACACACACACACACACACACACACACACACATACACACACACACACAAACACACACACACACACACACTGACTCCTGTGTGTCCCATTCTACCAGCCAGGGAGGAACAGATGAGGAACTAGGGCAGTCTTCCTCAGGCACTGTTTACAGTAGATCTCCTGCTCTTACTATATTGCAGTGTCTTGCAAAAGTATTCACCCCCCTTGGTATTTTTCCTATTTTGTTGCCTTACAACCTGGAATTTAAAAATACAAATAAAATTTGGGGGTTGTCTCATTTCATTTACACAATATGCCTGCCACTTTGAAGATGCAAAATATTTTTTATTGTGAAACAAACAAGAAACATGATAATTCGAAAACTTGAGCCTGCATAACTATTCACCCCCCATAGTCAATACTTTGTAGAGCAGCAATTACAGCTGCAAGTCTCTTGGGGTTTGTCTCTATAAGCTTGGCACATCTAGCCACTGGGATCTTTGCCCATTCTTCAAGGCAAAACTGCTCCAGCTCCTTCAAGTTGATGGGTTCTGCTGGTGTACAGTAATCTTTAGGTCATACCATTTGATTCTCAATTGGATTGAGGTCTGGGCTTTGACTAGGCCATTCCAAGACATTTAAATGTTTCCCCTTAAACCACTAGTGTTGCTTTAGCAGTTTGCTTAGGGTCATTGTCCTGCTGGAAGGTGAACCTCCATCCCAGTCTCAAATCTCTGGAAGAGGTTTCCCTCAAGAATTTCCCTTAGTAATTTAGCACCATCCATCATTCCTTCAATTCTGACCAGTTTCCCAGTCCCTGCCGATGAACAACATCCCCACACAACTGAACGACTTGATTAGTGTAGTGTTAGCTAGCTACATAGTTGTCTTTGCTGTCTTCGTATCCAAGATAATTGTGTAGTTTAGAGTGTGTAGTCTTAGAGTGATTATCTTAATTTACCGAGGTTAGCTAGCCAGCTATTTGTCGTCCTTAACGTAGGAGACACTGCTAGCTAGCCAACAGCTAGCCAACGTCTACCGAATAGAACTTCCTCACTCAACAACCCGTCGTATTCCGCTTCGCTCCACAGGTAGTATCACATTTTCATTTCATTTCATTACAGTACAACGGTTTGATTTGTTTGATCGTAGCTAGCTACATAGCTAGCTACATAGCCGTCTTTGTATCAAAGATAATTGTGTAGTCTAGAGCGATTTTCTAGGTTAGCTAGCCAGCTATTGTCGTTCTTTTAACGCAACGTAACGTAATCAACACTGCTAGCTAGCCAGCTAGCCCCCGAATAGCAGCACTGTAGAAACTATCACACTCAACGGAACGACTTGATTAGTGTAGTGTCAACAACGCAGCCACTGCCAGCTAGCCTACAAAGTCAACAACGCAGCCACTGCCAGCTAGCCTACTTCAGCAGTACTGTATCATTTTAATCATTTTAGTCAATAAGATTCTTGCTACGTAGCTTAACTTTCTGAACATTCGAGACGTGTAGTCCACTTGTCATTCCAATCTCCTTTGCATTAGCGTAGCCTCTTCTGTAGCCTGTCAACTATGTGTCTGTCTATCCCTGTTCTCTCCTCTCTGCACAGACCATACAAACGCTCCACACCGTGGGTCAGCGGCCACCCTAATCTGGTGGTCCCAGCGCGCACGACCCACGTGGAGTTCCAGGTCTCCGGTAGCCTCTGGAACTGCCGATCTGCGGCCAACAAGGCAGAGTTCATCTCAGCCTATGCCTCCCTCCAGTCCCTCGACTTCTTGGCACTGACGGAAACATGGATCACCACAGATAACACTGCTACTCCTACTGCTCTCTTCTTCCGCCCACGTGTTCTCGCACACCCCGAGAGCTTCTGGTCAGCGGGGTGGTGGCACCGGGATCCTCATCTCTCCCAAGTGGTCATTCTCTCTTTCTCCCCTTACCCATCTGTCTATCGCTCCTTTGAATTCCATGCTGTCACAGTTACCAGCCCTTTCAAGCTTAACATCCTTATCATTTATCGCCCTCCAGGTTCCTCGGAGAGTTCATCAATGAGCTTGATGCCTTGATAAGCTCCTTTCCTGAGGACGGCTCACCTCTCACAGTTCTGGGCGACTTTAACCTCCCCACGTCTACCTTTGACTCATTCCTCTCTGCCTCCTTCTTTCCACTCCTCTCCTCTTTGACCTCACCCTCTCACCTTCCCCCTACTCACAAGGCAGGCAATACGCTCGACCTCATCTTTACTAGATGCTGTTCTTCCACTAACCTCATTGCAACTCCCCTCCAAGTCTCCGACCACTACCTTGTATCCTTTTCCCTCTCGCTCTCATCCAACACTTCCCACACTGCCCCTACTCGGATGGTATCGCGCGTCCCAACCTTCGCTCTCTCTCTCCCCGCTCTCTCTCCTCTTCCATCCTATCATCTCTTCCTCTGCTCAAACCTTCTCCAACCTATCTCCTGATTCTGCCTCCTCAACCCTCCTCTCCCCTTTCTGCATCCTTTGACTCTCTATGTCCCCTATCCTCCAGGCCGGCTCGGTCCTCCCCCTCCCCGCTCCGTGGCTCGACGACTCATTGCGAGCTCACAGAACAAGGCTCCGGCAGCCGAGCGAAATGGAGGAAAACTCGCCTCCTGCGGACCTGGCATCCTTTCACTCCCTCCTCTCTACATTTTCCTCTTCTGTCTCTGCTGCTAAAGCCACTTTCTTCCACTCTAAATTCCAAGCATCTGCCTCTAACCCTAGGAAGCTCTTTGCCACCTTCTCCTCCCTCCTGAATCCTCCTCCCCCTCCCCCTCCTCCCTCTCTGCAGATGACTTCGTCAACCATTTTGAAAAGAAGGTCGACGACATCCGATCCTCGTTTGCTAAGTCAAACGACACCGCTGGTTCTGCTCACACTGCCCTACCCTGTGCTCTGACCTCTTTCTCCCCTCTCTCAGATGAAATCTCGCGTCTTGTGACGGCCGGCCGCCCAACAACCTGCCCGCTTGACCCTATCCCCTCCTCTCTTCTCCAGACCATTTCCGGAGACCTTCTCCCTTACCTCACCTCGCTCATCAACTCATCCCTGACCGCTGGCTACGTCCCTTCCGTCTTCAAGAGAGCGAGAGTTGCACCCTTCTGAAAAACCTACACTCGATCCCTCCGATGTCAACAACTACAGACCAGTATCCCTTCTTTCTTTTTCTCTCCAAAACTCTTGAACGTGCCGTCCTTGGCCAGCTCTCCCGCCATCTCTCTCAGAATGACCTTCTTGATCCAAATCAGTCAGGTTTCAAGACTAGTCATTCAACTGAGACTGCTCTTCTCTGTATCACGGAGGCGCTCCGCACTGCTAAAGCTAACTCTCTCTCCTCTGCTCTCATCCTTCTAGACCTATCGGCTGCCTTCGATACTGTGAACCATCAGATCCTCCTCTCCACCCTCTCCGAGTTGGGTATCTCCGGCGCGGCCCACGCTTGGATTGCGTCCTACCTGACAGGTCGCTCCTACCAGGTGGCGTGGCGAGAATCTGTCTCCTCACCACGCGCTCTTACCACTGGCGTCCCCCAGGGCTCTGTTCTAGGCCCTCTCCTATTCTCGCTATACACCAAGTCACTTGGCTCTGTCATAACCTCACATGGTCTCTCCTATCATTGCTATGCAGACGACACACAATTAATCTTCCCTTTCCCCTTCTGATGACCAGGTGGCGAATCGCATCTCTGCATGTCTGGCAGACATATCAGTGTGGATGACGGATCACCACCTCAAGCTGAACCTCGGCAAGACGGAGCTGCTCTTCCTCCCGGGGAAGGACTGCCCGCTCCATGATCTCGCCATCACGGTTGACAACTCCATTGTGTCCTCCTCCCAGAGCGCTAAGAACCTTGGCGTGATCCTGGACAACACCCTGTCGTTCTCAACTAACATCAAGGCGGTGGCCCGTTCCTGTAGGTTCATGCTCTACAACATCCGCAGGGTACGACCCTGCCTCACACAGGAAGCGGCGCAGGTCCTAATCCAGGCACTTGTCATCTCCCGTCTGGATTACTGCAACTCGCTGTTGGCTGGGCTCCCTGCCTGTGCCATTAAACCCCTACAACTCATCCAGAACGCCGCAGCCCGTCTGGTGTTCAACCTTCCCAAGTTCTCTCCACGTCACCCCGCTCCTCCGCTCCCTCCACTGGCTTCCAGTTGAAGCTCGCATCCGCTACAAGACCATGGTGCTTGCCTACGGAGCTGTGAGGGGAACGGCACCTCAGTACCTCCAGGCTCTGATCAGGCCCTACACCCAAACAAGGGCACTGCGTTCATCCACCTCTGGCCTGCTCGCCTCCCTACCACTGAGGAAGTACAGTTCCCGCTCAGCCCAGTCAAAACTGTTCGCTGCTCTGGCCCCCCAATGGTGGAACAAACTCCCTCACGACGCCAGGACAGCGGAGTCAATCACCACCTTCCGGAGACACCTGAAACCCCACCTCTTTAAGGAATACCTAGGATAGGATAAAGTAATCCTTCTCACCCCCCTTAAAAGATTTAGATGCACTATTGTAAAGTGGCTGTTCCACTGGATGTCATAAGGTGAACGCACCAATTTGTAAGTCGCTCTGGATAAGAGCGTCTGCTAAATGACTTAAATGTAAATGTAAATGTACACCTCTCTCACACCTCTCTCTCTCTCTCTCTCTCTCTCTCTCTCTCAGCACCACCTGATTAACCTCATCTCTCCATCTTCTGCTCTCTTTGTTTCTCCTCACTACTAGCTGTAATGGTCTGTCTCTGTCTTTAACCCCTATCTCACCTCTTCTACTATATTCATCTGCAATGCTAATCACCCTCCAATCTCCAGTAGCTCTAACCAGCCACGCCCAGGCTTGTTACTGGCTGTGCCCCAAAATGGCACCCTACTCCCTATATAGTGCACTACTTTTGGCCAGAGCCCTGTGTAACCTAGTATAAAGAAGTGCACCATATAGAGAATAGGGTGCCATTTGGGGCGTATGACTGTGTCTCACCTATGTGCACTCATAGAAAAAAAGGTGCTATCTAGAACCTAAAAGGGTTCTCTTTGAGGAACCCTTTCTTGTTTCCAGGTAGAACCCTTTTGGTTCCAGGTAGAACCCTACTGGGTTCCATGTAGAACTCTTTCCCGAGAGAGTTCTACATGGAACCCAAAAGAGTTCTACCTGGAAGCAAAAAAGGTTCTCCTATTGGGACAGCTGAAGAACCCTTCTCTAAGAGAGTGAAGGTGAGAGGAGGTGGTTAGCAGGGTGTTCAGGGAGGGTGTGACCAGGCCACCACATCACCCCAGGGACAGAAGCACCCGGCTGGGCTAAAGAGAGACGCCTCTCCCTGGGAGCCCTGGAGTCTGGTGCTCCAGTCTGCTCCTTATTAGCGCTAATTAGCTTAGCTTACTCAATCACAGCGGCATGAATCAGTCATTTACCAGGCAGAGCCATGGGGAGTCCCAAACAACCCCCTATTCCCTATATAGTGCACTACTTTCAACCAGGGCACATAAGACCTCTGGTCTAAAGTAGTGCACTATATAGGGAATAAGGTGTGGTTTGGGACATAGTGAGAGGGCATGGCTCAGCACTAGCTACCATTAACCCTCAGCTGCACTATTCATTCAGTCCTTTGGAGAATTGGACGGATTCAACCTGTTTGATTTCTAATTGAATAACAGACAGACAGACAGACAGACAGGCAGGCAGGCAGGCAGGCAGACAGACAGACAGACAGACAGACAGACAGACAGACAGACAGACAGACAGACAGACAGACAGACAGACAGACAGACAGACAGACAGACAGACAGACAGACAGACAGACAGACAGACAGACAGACAGACAGACAGAGACAGACAGACAGACAGACAGACAGACAGACAGACAGACAGACAGACAGACAGACAGACAGACAGATGGGGCCCTTGCAGAAGGACGCCAAGACAGGCTACATTGTAAATGGAACCCTATTCCCTATAGAGAATAGTAGAGTTCCATGTTAGACAC
>NW_027040468.1:174950-178029 GCF_034236695.1 Oncorhynchus nerka
TTTCATCCCTCTGTGCCCGAGAGAGCTTAGGGAGTCCTTCGAACAAGACCTGAGCACACATAGGATCACACATTTCTGCCCTATACAATTCAGTATAAAACTCCACAGTCCGCTCCCGCATCTCCCCCACCACAGAGGTCACCCTCCCATCAGACAGCCGTAGACAATGCATACCCTTGGCTTCACTGCTCTGTCTTTCCAAACCAAAGAAGAAGGAGCTGGGAGCATCCATCTCCTTGAGCATGGAGAACCTAGCTCTTACAAGTGCTCCCTTTGCTTTAACCTGGAAAAAAACTGCCCAGGTCCCTACGTACCCGGCTAAGTTAGCCTGGAGGCCTACATTGCCTTGCCCCACCATCTCTACCTCCATCTCACTAATACACCGCTCTAGTTCCCCCAATACTCTCCTAGCCTCTGAGGATGAGAGAGCTGTGTACTGTTGACAGAAAAGCCGAATTTGCACTTTCCCCACATCCCACCATTGACTCAGAGACTCATACTCCTCTCTTCGCTGCCCCCATCTTTCCCAAAAAGTCTGGAAACCTGAGCAAAAGGTGGCATCTTGTAAGAGCTTTACATTGAACTTCCAATAAGATGCCTGCCGGGCCCTGGTGAAATAGACAGCCGAGCCATGGTTATGTGGTGATCCGAAAACCCCACTGGGAGAATGGTAGCACCCAGCAGCCTATTGCTCTGATTCCTGGACATGTAAAAACGATCAAGTCGAGCTGCACTCACCCTAGCCCCAAAAACCTTCACCCACGTATACTGTCTTGTGTTTGGATGTTTAGTTCTCCAAACATCCACTAGGTCAAACTGATTAAAGATGTCCCTTAACACTCACACTGACACTGAATGAGGCTCTTCCCCATTTCTGTCTTTTGTAAAATCCATTGTACAGTTCCAGTCACCTCCGATCACCAGCGTCTCCTCAGGCGCTACTTGTGAGAGTTCCTGTCTAAGACTCCCAAATAGAACCCCTCTTTCTCTCCCTGTGTTAGGCGCATACACATTTATAAAGACAAAAACCATGTTGTTAATTTCTGCTTTAACAACAAGCAACCTACCCCTACACACCTCCTTTGAGGAGCAAATGTTTACAGCCAGACCCGGTGCAAAAAGGACTGCCACCCCTGCACTAAGATTTGTCCCATGGCTCAACACACTTGCCCCTTTCCACCAGAGCCCCCAATCAACTTCATTCACCACATCACTATGAGTCTCCTGCAGAAACAACACCTGTACTTTTTTTTTTGTTTTACATATTCACCCAACACACTCCTCTTTCCCGCATCTCTGGCGCCATTTATATTGAGCGAGCCTACCCGAAGAGTCTCCATAAGAAGTGGGAGAAAAGCCAGCAGAGAAATAGACCAATAGCAAAGCTCAAAAAGCCCCAGTGTCAGTAAGAAATTAAACATTTAAACAGTGTCTGAAGGTAAACCTTTACGCACTATTGTGACCCACTTCCTCAACCTAAACCGTTTCCTGGGTGAGAGGGCACCATGCCCCTCATTTCTCATAGCATGTTGTACTGATCTTACAAACTTTCTAGGATCAGGAAAAAAGTCTCAAGATTAACTTTTTTCCCCTTAGTCTCATTCAGGAACCTTGTCAGTTCTCTCAACGTGTACTTAGACCCCTCTGGTTGACTGGCTGTCAGCTCCGGGCCAATTGAAGAGGAGTCTGAAAAAAATAACTCCTCATCCTCTTCCTCAGACTCACTTTCCTCCTCTTCTCTATCTCCCACCCTGACCACCTGCCCTTTCTCTCTGTTTAGGGCCTCACCCACAGCAACAGGCAACATTTCCATGGTACCTTTATCCACATCCTTTTTCCTTTTCCTCTTGACACCCTCCTCCTCCCCCCTAATCTCTTACACTTCCCCACTATACTCTCCTCATCCACTAGAATAACCTGACTAGACGCAGTATCATCTGCACCACCCTCTATAGCATGACTAGGGCCAGCCTCAGCTACACCACCCTCCATAGCATGACTAGGGCCAGCCTCAGCTACACCACCCTCCATAGCATGACTAGGCCCAGCATCATCTGCACCACCCTCCATAGCATGTCTAGGCCCAGCCTCAGCTACCCCACCATCTCTAGTCTGACTAGACCCAGCCTCTGCTTCTCCACCATCTCTAGCCTGACTAGCCCCTGCCTCATCTACACCACCATCTCTAGCCTGACTAGACCCAGCCTCATCTACACCACCATCTCTAGACTGACTAGGCCCAGCCTCTGCTGTCTGCATCTCCTTACCCCTGCATTTTGACCTCGATTTCCCCCACTTGCACCCTCACTCCGTCTATGGCCTTTATGTGGGCACGCAAAGCTCTTGTGCCCCAAATCCCCACATTCAAAACACCGTAGACTATCTGTGCTGGCAAAACCTGCATAGAGCCCCTCCCCATGCCTCACTTTGAAATGCACATTTAGCTGTTGTTCATTATTGTTCAGAAACATAAACACTTGCCTCCTGAACGAAACAACGTGCTTAACGGCATCTGCCTGAAAACCTGCTGACAGTACACGGAAACCGCTAGCAAACTTACCAAAACGACTCAGCTCTTTCCTAATTTGATCGTCCGTAATAAACGGAGGCAAATTTGCCACTACAACTCTTGTTGAAGGGGTAGAGAGAGGTGAAATTGACACCAACACATCTCTTACAAATATTCCGCTAGCAATTAGCCTACCGACCAAATTTGCCCTTTTCATGAACACAACCACAGCTTTGTTCATTCTAGAAGCAGAATGTATAAACTCAGCTCCTACCTGTTCACCGACCGCGAGCAGAACCTCCTCCACCTTAACTCCGTTCTCAGGAACACACCTGAATCCATGCTGTATCGACAGCGTCTCGTCCGCGCTAGGCTGAGAAGCCATTGCGCACACTACACCTTCCACCCCCCCGGAAAGTTACTCTGTCCTCTTCCACCCTAACTTTAAAAACAAATATTGCATTAACCCTCCACCATAGAAAATAACATGTAAAGAAAAGAATCAAGAAAGTTAGTTAGGATAGAGCTTTCCACACCAAACACTCAAACTCCAAAAACACCCAGCATGCA
>NW_027040468.1:178529-203529 GCF_034236695.1 Oncorhynchus nerka
ACTCTAATGAACAAAGACAGTCTGAACCTACAGCCACTTCTCACCTCCTAATGAGACAAAAGACAGAAATGTGTTCTAAGTACCTGAAGGAAAAGGCCACACACAGAATACAGTTCAATCCTGGCATTTTGAGGTAATTTGTAACATTCCAGCTGACCTGCTCTAATGACCACCGAGGTGTGGGTCTAACAGGGGGTCCTTAGACACCCTGGTGTCTCTGTCTGATCTAGCTGGAAGACACACAGGGACTAACTCATTAGTGTGGAGAGAGAGAGAGAGACAGAGAGAGAGAGAGAGAGAGAGAGAGAGAGAGAGAGAGAGAGAGAGAGAGAGGAAGGAGCCAGAGAGTGTGTGGAAGGGGAGGTTGTGTGTGTGTGTGTGTGTGTGTGTGTGTGTGTGTGTGTGTGTGTGTGTGTGTGTGTGTGTGTGTGTGTGTGTGTGTGTGTGTGTGTGTGTGTGTGTGTGTGTGTTAATGATAACCTCTACTGGGCAGCCCCCCTGAAGCTCATACTGAAACCAATTACCGGATGATTGACACCAGTCACATAATTACTGTACCTTCCTACCGAATCTGTGCCCACCAAACCAGCCCCCTGTGACACACAGTAGTCCTATATGTTTTTAAGAAATCAGGTGTGATATGTCCTTGAAGGTAAAGACATGATCTGGAACTTTGGTGACTGCTAAGTATTTTTGAGAGCTCCCTCTTTGGGCTGGATGTGTCCATGTGTAGTTCATACATGCAGAAAGTACTCTGATCAGAGTTACTGTTTAACCTCTAGTAGCCGTGACCCATAGTTTAAAAGACACGATTTACTGGAAGCTGTGTGCTGCCGTTTTCACTACATTCCCCACGTGGACCCCTGTGCAATTCAAGTTCCAGACAATGAGTTTCAGCCCCTCACCATTTAAGTGCAAAGCTAGCAAGATGTAGAGAGAGAGAGAGAGAGAGAGAGAGAGAGAGAGAGAGAGAGAGAGAGAGAGAGAGAGAGAGAGAGAGAGAAGGAGAGAGAGAAGAGCCAGAGAAGGAGGCCAGAGAGGAAGAAGAAGGAGCCAGAGAAAGAAGAAGGAGCCAGAGAGAAGAAGAAGGAGCCAGAAGAAGAAGGAGCCAGAGAGAAGAAGGAGCCAGAGAGAAGAAGAAGAAGAGCCAGAGAAGAAGGAGCCAGAGAGAGACGAGAAGGAGCCAGAGAAGAGACCAGAGAAGAAGGAGGTGAGAGAGAAGAAAGAGCCAGAGAGAGAAGAAGAAGGAGCCAGAGAGAAGAAGAAGAAGAGCCAGAGAGAAGGAGCCAGAGAGAGAGAAGAAGGAGCCAGAGCCAGAGAGAAGAAGGAAGGAGCCAGAGACAGAGAGAGAAGGGGAGCCAGAGAGAAGAGGCCAGAGAGAAGGAGCCAGAGAAAGAAGGAGCCAGAGAGAATGAGCCAGAGAGAAGAAGGAGCCAGAGAGGGAAGAAGAAGGAGCCAGAGAGAAGAAGGAGCCAGAGAGAGAAGAAGAAGGAGCCAGAGAGAAGAAGGAGCCAAGAGAGAGAAGAAGAAGGAGCCAGAGAGAAGAAGAAGAAGAGAGCCAGAGAGAGAGAAGAAGGAGCCAGAGAGAAGAAGGAGCCAGAGAAGAAGAAGGAGCCAGAGAGAAGAAGGAGCCAGAGAGAGAAGAAGAAGGAGCCAGAGAGAAGAAGAAGAAGGAGCCAGAGAGAAGAAGGAGCCAGAGAGAGAAGAAGAAGGAGCCAGAGAGAAGAAGAAGGAGCCAGAGAGAGAAGAGGAGCCAAGAAGGAGCCAGAGAGAAGAAGAAGAAGAAGAAGGAGCCAGAGAGAAGAAGGGAGCCAGAGAGAAGAAGGAGCCAAGAGAGAAGAAGAAGGAGCCAGAGAGAAGAAGAAGAAGGAGCCAGAGAGAGAGAAGAAGAAGGATCCAGAGAGAGAGGACACTGTATATTTATATAATATGACATTTGTAATGTCTTTATTGTTTTGAAACTTCTGTATGTGTAATGTTTACTGTTAATTTGTATTGTTTATTTCACTTTATATATTCACTTTATATATTATCTACCTCACTTGCTTTGGCAATGTTAACACATGTTTCCCATGCCAATAAAGCCCTTGAATTGAATTGAATTGAGAGAGACGGACAGAGAAGACGGACAGAGACACAGAGAGAGACACAGAGAGAGACAGAGAGAGAGACAGAGAGACAGAGTGAGACACAGAGAGAGACAGAGAGACAGAGTGAGACAGAGCAGTGACGTGGTGTACATCTCTGCACATATGTGACGTAATACTCAATTATCGGTGACTACTTTCAGCTAGTGAGCTCTACTTTCAGCTAGTGAGCTCTACTTTCAACTAGTGAGCGCTACTTTCAGCTAGTGAGCTCTACTTTCAGCTAGTGAGCTCTACTTTCAGCTAGTGAGCGCTACTTTCAGTTGGTGAGCTCTACTTTCAGCTAGTGAGCTCTACTTTCAGCTAGTGAGCTCTACTTTCAGCTAGTGAGCGCTACTTTCAGTTGGTGAGCTCTACTTTCAGCTAGTGAGCTCTACTTTCAGCTAGTGAGCGCTACTTTCAGCTAGTGAGCTCTACTTTCAGCTAGTGAGCTCTACTTTCAGCTAGTGAGCGCTACTTTCAGAACTTACTGGTATATAACTGGCATTGATGAAGTCAGAACAGGGGTCATCCTCCAGGTAGGAGAGCTTCACTCTGGTGGAATCATCTAGAACAGAAGAGAGATGTCGTTAGTGTGACTGACTGGGTTCTCCCTCTGAGCTAATGCCTCTAGGCATTGACTGAAGTCTTCAAGTCGTCAAGTCGTCAAGTCTTCAAGTCTTCAAGTCTTCAAGTCTTCAAGTTTCAGACGAACAAACTCATCACCTCAGTTACATTAAAGCTCTGGTAAGAAAATACTGTAAAGGTCTTGGAATCTGCACAGAGGGGTTGAAGATGTTGTTGTTGCTGCATTGAAGCAAAATGATATTAAAGTAAGGATGCTGCTTCACTTTGTATTGAGCAGTGCCACAGATTGATAGGCCATACTTCACTAATAACTTATACCAAGTAACCCCTGCTTTAAATGAATTCACAACTGTAAACATACATGGTTGCTGTTTGTGAGCGGCGAACTTGTTCTCCGTTCCACAATTAGACACCTCCAATTGTATTGCCACCTGAACAAACACTTTTGAGTCCAGACCAATTATTCCAGACCAATTTAATTAATGTGCTTGAACAACGACAAAGCAGAAACTTAACTTTGAAAAGTAAAATGCACCCTATTCCCAAACAGAGCCCTGTAGAACTGGTCTAAAGTACTCCACTATTCCCAAACAGAGCCCTATAGAAACTGGTCTAAAGTAATCCACTATTCCCAAACAGAGCCCTATATAAACTGGTCTAAAGTAATCCACTATTCCCAAACAGAGCCCTGTAGAACTGGTCTAAAGTACTCCACTATTCCCAAACAGAGCCCTATAGAAACTGGTCTAAAGTAATCCACTATTCCCAAACAGAGTCCTGTAGAAACTGGTCTAAAGTAGTCCACTATATAGGGAATAGGGCTCTGGTCTAAAATAGTGCACTATATAGGGAATAGGACTCTGGTCTAAAGTAGTGCACTATATAGGGAATAGGGCTCTGGTCTAAAGTAGTGTACTATATAGGGAATAGGGCCTTGGTCTCTCTCTCATTAATCCTTAGATCCACTCTGTGGGCTACTCACAGGACAGGATGTTGTTGTAACGGCTCTCTCTCATTAATCCTTAGATCCACTCTGTGGGCTACTCACAGGGCAGGATGTTGTTGCGGTTCTCTCTCTTAATCCTTAGTCCTCTGTGTACTCAGATGGACAGGATGTTGTTGTCTCTCCTCTCATTAATCCCTTAGATCCACTCTGTGGGCTACTCACAGGACAGGATGTTGTTGTAACAGTTCTCTCTCATTAATCCTTACATCCACTGTGGGCTACTCACAGGACAGGATGTTTGTTGTAGGTTCTCTCTCATTAATCCTTAGATCCACTCTGTGGGCTACTCACAGGACAGGATGTTGTTGTAACGGTTCTCTCTCATTAATCCTTACATCCACTGTGGGCTACTCACAGGACAGGATGTTGTAACGGTTCTCTCTCATTAATCCTTACATCCACTGTGGGCTACTCACAGGACAGGATGTTGTAACGGTTCTCTCTCATTAATCCTTAGATCCACTCTGTGGGCTACTCACAGGACAGGATGTTGTTGTAACGGTTCTCTCTCATTAATCCTTACATCCACTGTGGGCTACTCACAGGACAGGATGTTGTTGTAACGGTTCTCTCTCATTAATCCTTAGATCCACTCTGTGGGCTACTCACAGGGCAGGATGTTGTTGTAACGGTTCTCTCTCATGAATCCTTAGATCCACTCTGTGGGCTACTCACAGGGCAGGATGTTGTTGTAACGGTTCTTGCCCCTGTTCTCTGGTAGACGGGCTGCATCCAGAGGCTGGTTACGACCCACATCCTTCAGATCCTGAGGGGGAATAGAAATAATCAATGATTTAGTGAAACAGCTCCATGGGCTAGGGGCCTTGGAAATAAAGCAGGAGTTTATAAAGAATTGGTTTATAAACTAACACTTCAAAGTTTAAAAAACGACTTTATAAACATGTTTTTTTTTGTAGATAAAGGGGATCTCTTATCAGATAATCATTTCTGAAGTTCTTTTTTTGTTTACCTCAAACTCTTCTGACAGAAGATAGTTGGAGTCTGCCTGTAGCTTAGTGAGGTGGGATTCAAAGTGGGCTGCTTTGTGGGGCTGAGAGGAGACAGACAGACACATCTTAGAGAAATGATCTACGAGAATGTAAATGATTCATGAGACTTGTAAATGTAAATGTAAAACAACGTTTATGGAAACAGGATTTATTGTGATTTATTTAGGGCAGATAATAGGACTTGTAATACTACTTGGTCGTCCTATTTAGTTCAGGATTTATAGAGACAGAAGATAACATGGAGGGTGTAATAGACGCACCTTGAGATGCGTCGGTTGCTGAAATAAAGAGAAGTAGAGTGTAAGATTAGACGACTGTGTTCCTGTTAAACACATTTCCTTTTATCTTGTTACACACTCCATTTTGTTTCGGCGACTAAGAGATTCAGAACTCCATTTTGTTTCGGCGACTAAGAGATTCAGAACTCCATTTTGTTTCGGCGACTAAGAGATTCAGAACTCCATTTTGTTTCGGCGACTAAGAGATTCAGAACTCCATTTTGTTTGTAAGAGATTCAGAACTCCATTTTGTTTCGGCGACTAAGAGATTCAGAACTCCATTTTGTTTCGGCGACTAAGAGATTCAGAACTCCATTTTGTTTCGGCGACTAAGAGATTCAGAACTCCATTTTGTTTCGGCGACTAAGAGATTCAGAACTCCATTTTGTTTCGGCGACTAAGAGATTCAGAACTCCAGTTTGTTTCGGCGACTAAGAGATTCAGAGTGCCCTCTCTCCTCACACACTAATCTTGTTACTTCCTCACAGACCTACGCCACTCTGCTGAAATGACCTTTAAATTACATTTCCTCGTTTAATTGAATTGAACCTTTATTGAACCAGGTTGTCCCATTGAGGGCTGAAGACCTCTTTCACAAGAGAGACCTGAACATGTAATTACATTGTTTACGACAACCCTGAAGGTTCATTCATTTCCCAGACTGTCTGTTGGTGGTGGACCTATGTTTAGATACTGAGTGTTTGGTGCACAGACAGTGTGTTGAGGTAGACAGGAGTTCACTGTGTTGTCCATCCCCTCTCAGCAGTGACTGACCACCCAGGGATCAATGATGGTAGTCCCTCCCCTGTGTCAAGGCCTGCTGACTGATGAGTGACAACCCAGGGATCAATGATGATAGTCCCTCCCTGTGTCAAGGCCTGCTGACTGATGAGTGACAGCCAGGGATCAATGATGGTAGACCCTCCCTTGTGTCAAGGCCTGCTGACTGGTGAGTGACAACCCAGGGATCAATGATGGTAGTCCCTCCCCTGTGTCAAGGCCTGCTGACTGGTGAGTGA
Source organism: Oncorhynchus nerka (assembly GCF_034236695.1). NCBI lineage: Eukaryota > Metazoa > Chordata > Actinopteri > Salmoniformes > Salmonidae > Oncorhynchus > Oncorhynchus nerka. The sequence continues at coordinate 184,557 of NW_027040468.1, forward strand.
CAACCCAGGGATCAATGATGGTAGACCCTCCCTTGTGTCAAGGCCTGCTGACTGATGAGTGACAAACCAGGGATCAATGATGGTAGTCCCTCCCCTGTGTCAAGGCCTGCTGACTGGTGAGTGCAAACCCAGGGATCAATGATGGTTGTTCACCAACAGAACAGAGTGGTTTAAACCCCTTCCTGTTATCGATCTGCAACAACCTAGTGGATGATTGCATCCATTATTTCAGCACAAACCCACACGCATGCACACATGAGAGCACGTACACACACACACATCTATTTTTAGAGACAGGGAGAATGACATCTCTCTCTGTCCCTTCACTCATACTGATCAAGGTTCCCTGCGAGTCAGTGTGACAATGGACAGAAAAAAATTGGATGGCATCAGAGAAGTGACGAGAGAAGGATGGAGAGAGGGAAGGATGGAGAGAGGGAAGGATGGAGAGATGGAAGGATGGAGAGAGGGAAGGATGGAGAGAGGGAAGGATGGAAAGATGGAAGGATGGAGAGAGGGAAGGATGGAGAGAGGGAAGGATGTAGAGAGGGAAGGATGGCGAGAGGGAAGGATGGAGAGAGGGAAGGATGGAGAGAGGGAAGGGTAAAAAGATGGAAGGATGGAAAGATGGAAAGAGGGAAGGATGGAGAGATGGAAGGATGGAGGGAGGGAAGGATGGAGAGAGGGAAGGATGGAGAGAGGGAAGGATGGAAAGATGGAAAGAGAGAAGGATGGAGAGATGGAAGGATGGAAAGATGGAAGGATGGAGAGATGGAGACATGGAAGGATGGAGAGAGGGAAGGATGGAGAGATGGAAGGATGGAGAGATGGAAGGATGGAGAGAGGGAAGGATGGCGAGAGGGAAGGATGGAGAGAGGGAAGGATGGAGAGATGGAAGGATGGAAAGATGGAAGGATGGAGAGGAAGGATGGAAAGAGGGAAGGATGGAAGGATGGAAAGATGGAAGGATGGAAAGATGGAAGGATGGAAGATGGAAGGATGGAGAGAGGGAAGGATGGAAAGATGGAAGGATGGAGAGATGGAAGGATGGAAGATGGAAGGGTGGAAAGAGGGAAGGATGGAGAGAGGGAAGGATGGAGAGAGGAAGGATGGAAAGATGGAAAGGGAAGGATGGAGAGATGGAAGGATGGAGAGATGGAAGGATGGAGAGAGGGAAGGATGGAAAGAGGGAAGGATGGAGAGATGGAAGGATGGAGAGGGAAGGATGGAAAGATGGAAAGAGAGAAGGATGGAGAGATGGAAGGATGGAGAGAAGGAAGGATGGAGAGATGGAGAGATGGAAGGATGGAGAGAGGGAAGGATGGAGAGATGGAAGGATAGAGAGAGAGGGAAGGATGGAGAGAGGGAAGGATGGCGAGAGGGAAGGATGGAGAGAGGAAGGATGGAGAGATGGAAGGATGGAAAGATGGAAGGATGGAGAGAGGGAAGGATGGAAAGAGGGAAGGATGGAGAGAGGGAAGGATGGAAAGATGGAAGGATGGAAAGATGGAAGGATGGAGAGATGGAAGGATGGAGAGAGGGAAGGATGGAAAGATGGAAGGATGGAGAGATGGAAGGATGGAGAGAGGAAGAAAAGAGGGAAGGATGGAGAGAGGGAAGGATGGAAGGGAAGGATGGAAAGATGGAAAGAGGGGAAGGATGGAGAGATGGAAGGATGGAGAGATGGAAGGATGGAGAGAGGAAGGATGGAAAGAGGGAAGGATGGAGAGATGGAAGGATGGAGAGAGGGAAGGATGGAAAGATGGAAAGAGAGAAGGATGGAGAGATGGAAGGATGGAGAGAAGGAAGGATGGAGAGATGGAGAGATGGAAGGATGGAGAGAGGGAAGGATGGAGAGATGGAAGGATGGAGAGATGGAAGGATGGAGAGATGGAATGATGGAGAGAGGGAAGGATGGAGAGAGGGAAGGATGGCGAGATGGAAGGATGGAGAGAGGGAAGGATGGAGAGATGGAAGGATGGAAAGATGTAAGGATGGAGAGATGGAAGGATGGAGAGATGGAAGGATGGAGAGATGGAATGATGGAGAGAGGGAAGGATGGAGAGAGGGAAGGATGGCGAGATGGAAGGATGGAGAGAGGGAAGGATGGAGAGAGGGAAGGATGGAGAGATGGCCTCATTCTGTCATTACATGTCAAATCAATGAACTGCTAGTCCTTCTCTCTGCTCTGATCCCCATGTCAATCACTGGTTTTAAGTCATGTATATTTCAGCAGTGCTCTTTGTGATCTCTTTTCTCTGCCAGTCACTCGTTGGAAGGACTAGGAGGGAGGCAGTGACTTCAGTATTTGCTCGTCACTCCTTCAGTCTCAAGTAATGTCCTTCCTATAATCTTCACTACAATGCAATTACACATGAAGACAAGCTTGTCTCTAGGTGCTTCTAAACTCAAGGAGCGTACAGTTGTAATGAACAACTCTTTATGATTCAGATGTTGAAATCAGACATTAAAATCAGACGTTGAAATCGGACATTAAAATCAGACATTAAAATCAGACGTTGAAATCAGACATTAAAATCAGACGTTGAAATCGGACATTAAAATCAGACCTTGAAATCAGACAATGAAATCAGACGTTGAAATCAGACGTTGAAATCAGACATTAAAATCAGACATTAAAATCAGACGTTGAAATCAGACGTTGAAATCAGACGTTGAAATCAGACATTAAAATCTGACATTAAAATCAGACGTTGAAATCAGACGTTGAAATCAGACGTTGAAATCAGACATTAAAATCAGACATCAAAATCAGACGTTGAAATCGGACATTAAAATCAGACGTTGAAATCGGACATTAAAATCAGACATTAAAATCAGACGTTGAAATCGGACATTAAAATCAGACGTTGAAATCAGACATTAAAATCAGACATCAAAATCAGACGTTGAAATCGGACATTAAAATCAGACGTTGTAATTTGACATTAAAATCAGACATTAAAATATAAAAGTGTCCTCAGCAGGGATATAAAGAGACACTGAATATGCAGCCTGACCTCCTCTGGCAGACCATTCCAAAGTCTAGGGGCCCTAATTGCAAATTGTTTTCAACCTGGACTTTGGAATGGTCAACAGTGTCCTGCTAGAGCATAGATGTCAGAGTCAAGGCCCGCGGGCCACATCCGGCCCGCAAGAAGGTTTTTTACGGCCCCTGGGATGATCTTGATTTATTATTAGAACCGGCCCGCAGCAAGCCGGCAGCCCGCAGATCTTTTACACGCACCAATACTACATTTCCCACAATGCAAAGGTGGCCTTTTGAGCAGTATGCTGCTTCATTTCAATATTTATTGGCACAGCAGTAAGTCAGCATCACAGTAAAATTAACTTTCAGATACCCATCAAAAATGGCAAAACGGAAGGTGGATACTGAGAACCGGGGGTTTCAAACAAGGTGGGAGTCGGAGTATATGTTCACGAAGGTAGCTGGAAAACCTGTGTGTCTTCTGTGTGGAGAAAGTGTGGCGGTACTGAAAGAGTATAATCTGAGACGACATTATGAAACGAAACACGGACAAAAACAAGAATATGGACATGGAACAAAGGCTACAAAAGGCAGAGGAATTAAAACGAGGCCTCAAATCTCGACAGGCTCTGTTCAAAAAAGCCAAATCACAAGGCCAGGCTGCTGTCAAGGCCAGTTTTATTTTGGCAGAAGAGATCGCTAAATCAGCCCGGCCATTTACGGAGGGGATTTCATCAAAAACTGCATGATTAAAGTTTGTGACGAAGTTTGCCCAGAAAAAAGGCAACTCTTTTAAATGTGAGTCTGAGCAGAAACACCATTGCCAAGAGTAGACCAGTTGTCCATCAATCTAAAAGAGCAGCTTGTGAAAAAGGGAAAAGATTTTATTGCATATTCCTTGGCTGTGGATGAGAGCACCGACATTTCTGACATTGCCCAGTTGTCAATTTTCATCCGCGGAGTGGACTCCAACCTAAGCGTGACAGAGGAGTTTTTGGCTTTACGTCCTATGCATGGCACAACTACGGGCATGATTTGTATGAAGAGGTGTCAAGATGTGTAAATGAGATGGAGCTGCCTTGGGAAAAACTCGTGGGTTTTGACAACCGACGGAGCACCTGCGATGTGTGGACACAGGAGCGGACTGGTGGCGAAGATACGGGAAAAGATGCAAGAGGAAAACGCGACAGGTGAGCTGACAGCTTATCATTGTATCATACACCAGGAAGCGTTGTGCGGTAAAGCCTTGAAAATGGAGCATGTAATGAGCATCATCACGCGCACAGTTAACTTTATCAGAGCCAAAGGTTTGAATCACCGCCAGTTCAAGGCATTTCTGACGGAGTTAGAAACGGAGCATGGTGATTTGCCTTATCACACAGAGGTGCGATGGCTAAGCCAGGGAAAGGTGCTTCAAAGATGTTTCGAGCTTCGTGAGGAGATTTGTCTGTTCTTGGACAGCAAGGGAAAGACACAACACAACTCCGAGACGAAATGTTTCTGTGTGAAATGGCTTTTCTGTGTGACATTACGAGTCATCTGAATGCAATAAACTTGCAGCTGCAGGATCGGGATCGTGTCATCTCTGATATGTACAGTACAGTGAAGGCATTTAAAACCAAACTGACTCTGTGGGAGACGAGATGCGGAAAGAAAATTTGAGCCACTTTCCCAGCTGCCAGACCATGAAAGAGAAGCTCTCTACCAGTGCGTTCGAGCACACAGTTGGCTGATAAAATAGGTATGCTTGCCGCTGACTTTCGACGCCGATTTGCTGACTTTGAAGCACAAAAAGCAGGTTGAACTGCTCGGTAACCCATTTGCTGTTGACGTGGAAAGCTCACCACCAAACCTCCAAATGGAGTTGATTGACCTCCAATGCAATGATGCACTGAGGGCAAAATATGCGGCAGTGGGTGCTGCGGAGTTCGCCCGTTTCCTCCCCGGCACAATGCCCCAGCTGCGCATCCAGGCTGCTCAAACGTTGTCTATGTTTGGCAGCACATACCTGTGTGAACAACTGTTTTCTTTGATGAACCTGGAACAAACATCACACAGAAGTCGACTTACTGCTGAACACCTCCACTCAATTCTGAGGATTTCTTCAGCTCAGAGCCTTACCCCGAACATTGATGAACTTGTGGAAAAGATGGGACACCACCAAGTATCACCTCAACCTCAAACAAGTGAACATTACTGTGCAATCACATATTTAGAGTTTTTACTCAGTTCAAGTTTAAAAGTTAAAATTTAATATTTGTTTTCACTGCATGTTACTTCTCCTTAAACAAAGTGTTGTTTTTGATTAATAGATTTTGCACTTTATTTTTTTGTATTTCAATCCAATTATATTTTAAAAATATTTCAGTTGAGTGGATGATAGAAAATTGCTATTATTGTTTTTTTGCTTGAAGTAAATTTAGCCCACTTTTGCTAAAATAGAAAATATAGTCTACTGATGGTGCCTTGAATACCGGTTTCTTTCATTTAATGTTCATGTTATGGGGATATTTATATAAAGGAAATTTGTCTTTTGTGTCTGTTGAAAATTAAAGATTACTGACAGAGCCATAAGAAAATATTGCTTTATTTATCTGATCATATTGTAATATATTTGTTAGGTTTTCAGTAGGTTCAATTAGGTTCACTAGACTATATGCGTCATTTAAAATTTTTTCAATGAACATTCGAACAGTCCGGCCCTCGTCTTGTAGCTGATTTTTTTATTTGGCCCTCCGTCCATTTGACTTTGACACCCCTGTGCTAGAGGATGTCAGGCTGTGTCCTGGCTCATAGGGAGATGAATGGTCAACAGTGCCCTGCCAGAGGATGTCAGGCTGTGTCCTGGCTCATAGGGAGATGAATGGTCAACAGTGCCCTGCCAGATGATCTCAGGTTGCGTCCTGGCTCATAGGGAGATGAATGGTCAACAGTGCCCTGCCAGAGGATGTCAGGCTGTGTCCTGGCTCATAGGGAGATGAATGGTCAACAGTGCCCTGCCAGAGGATGTCAGGCTGTGTCCTGGCTCATAGGGAGATGAATGGTCAACAGTGCCCTGCCAGAGGATGTCAGGCTGTGTCCTGGCTCATAGGGAGATGAATGGTCAACAGTGCCCTGCCAGAGGATGTCAGGCTGTGTCCTGGCTCATAGGGAGATGAATGGTCAACAGTGCCCTGCCAGAGGATGTCAGGCTGTGTCCTGGCTCATAGGGAGATGAATGGTCAACAGTGCCCTGCCAGATGATCTCAGGTTGCGTCCTGGCTCATAGGGAGATGAATGGTCAACAGTGCCCTGCCAGAGGATGTCAGGCTGTATCCTGGCTCATAGGGAGATGAATGGTCAACAGTGCCCTGCCAGATGATCTCAGGTTGCGTCCTGGCTCATAGGGAGATGAATGGTCAACAGTGCCCTGCCAGAGGATGTCAGGCTGTGTCCTGGCTCATAGGGAGATGAATGGTCAACAGTGCCCTGCTAGAGGATGTCAGGCTGTGTCCTGGCTCATAGGGAGATGGATGATCAGAGATATAGGCTGGGGATAAACCAAACCTAGCCTTTAAAACGTGATTAATACAAGGTTACTATCTATTCTAAAAGTGACTGGTAGCTAGTTTAGAGAAACTAGATGAGGTGTGATATGGTTTCATTTCCTGGTGCCTGTTAAAAGCCGAGCTGCAGGGGTTTGAACTAACTGGAGTGATTTGGGACTGGCACATGTACACAGAGAGTTACAGTAATCTAGGCATGAGGCAATACAAGCATGTAGAAGTTTCTCCAAAACAGTGGCTGAGATAAAAGACTTGACATTAGCTAGCTTGGTCACTGGATAAGGCTAGCTACACTAGCTTGGTCACTGGTGAAAGGTAGCTGTGCTACCTTGGTCACTGGTGAAGGGTAGCTACGCTAGCTTGGTCAATGGTGAAGGGTAGCTATGCTAGCTTGGTCAATGGTGAAGGGTAGCTACGCTAGCTTGGTCACTGGTGAAGGGTAGCTACGCTAGCTTGGTCAATGGTGAAGGGTAGCTATGCTAGCTTGGTCAATGGTGAAGGGTAGCTACGCTAGCTTGGTCAATGGTGAAGGGTAGCTATGCTAGCTTGGTCAATGGTGAAGGGTAGCTACGCTAGCTTGGTCAATGGTGAAGGGTAGCTATGCTAGCTTGGTCAATGGTGAAGGGTAGCTATGCTAGCTTGGTCAATGGTGAAGGGTAGCTACGCTAGCTTGGTCAATGGTGAAGGGTAGCTATGCTAGCTTGGTCAATGGTGAAGGGTAGCTACGCTAGCTTGGTCACTGGTGAAGGGTAGCTATGCTAGCTTGGTCACTGGTGAAAGGTAGCTACACTAGCTTGGTCATTGGTGAAGGGTAGCTACGCTAGCTTAGTCACTGGTGAAAGGTAGCTAAACTAGCTTGGTCACTGGATAAGGGTAGCTACGCTAGCTTGGTCATTGGTGAAGGGTAGCTATGCTAGCTTGGTCACTGGTGAAGGGTAGCTATGCTAGGTTGGTCACTGGTGAAAGGTAGCTTGCTAGCTCAGTCACTGGTGAAGGGTAGCTATGTTAGCTTGGTCAATGGTGAAGGGTAGCTACACTAGCTTGGTCTATGGTGAAGGGTCGCTATGCTAGCTTGGTCACTGGTGAAGGGTAGCTATACTAGCTTGGTCAATGGTGAAGGGTAGCTATGCTAGTTTGGTCACTGGGTCTGATTGGTAAATAGACCTGCGTGTTTTCCACCTACCAGAGAACCTGAATGTTACGATTGCGGATGACGTCACCAAGGGGAAGCGTATAAAGACAAAAAGGGTTATGTGTGTCTCACCTTCTGACTCCAACGTACATCCCTGATGTAGGCCCCTGCTTCCACATGCTCATCCGTACCACTGGGCTCTCCTGTACTGCCCTGTGTACACACAACCATGCAATCAATTCAACTATAAATATCTTTTTTTAACCCAATTTGTAAAATTTTATAAGATTTGCCCGAATGGGTAGCACAATGCACAACGCACAACACACGACACACACGAACACGCACAGGCACGCACTACAGTACGTCTGTCCAGCAGCAAATGACTCATTCTTCAGTCATTTATTCCTAATTCCTAATTACACAGTCGTTAGCGTGACACATGATAGGTTCTGGACTCTACAATAAGGTTAGACATCATTGGTAGACTGAGTTTGAGGATGCCGATCATTAGAGCTCCAGCTTACTTCCTGTATAAATAACAAACAGAAACATTATTTACTGTCTAATAGCTCAAGACACGTGAAAATATGCATCTACATCTGAGTTCCAGCGTTATTTTTGTTTCGTGTCCCCAAAGGAGTGTCAAACTGTGTTAACCCACTGAGCTAAAGCCTAGGCATTATCCCAGAGAGGTAACGCAGGTCTTCAGGTCTCAGGCAAGGTGAAACATCCCAGTCCCGGACTAGACACTCACACTTTACGGATTCTCTGCCTGTAGACGAGGAGGGAGATGACGGCGATCAACATTCCGATGAGGAACATTCCGGCGCTGATGCCCTCGATGACTCCGCTGAGGGGCTCTGGGAGAGAAAACAATAACACACAAACAACCATGAATAAAACCCCTTACTGTGACTATAGTAGTAAAACCCCTTACTGTGACTATAGTAGTAAAACCCCTTACTGTGACTATAGTAGTAAAACCCCTTACTGTGACTATAGTAGGAAAACCCCTTACTGTGACTATAGTAGTAAAACCCCTTACTGTGACTATAGTAGTAAATCATCTTACTGTGACTATAGTAGTAAAACCCCTTACTGTGACTATAGTAGTAAAACCCCTTACTGTGACTATAGTAGTAAAACCCCTTACTGTGACTGTGACTATAGTAGTAAAACCCCTTACTGTGACTGTGACTATAGTAATAAAACCCCTTACTGTGACTATAGTAGTAAATCCTCTTACTGTGACTATAGTAGTAAAACCCCTTACTGTGACAGTGACTATAGTAATAAACCCCGTACTGTGACTATAGCAATAAAAACCCTTACTGTGACTATAGTAGTAAAAACCCTTACTGTGACTATAGCAAATCAAATCAAATCAAATGCTATTTGTCACATACACATGGTTAGCAGATGTTAATGCGAGTGTAGCGAAATGCTTGTGCTTCTTGTTCCGACAATGCAGTGATAACTAACAAGTAATCTAACTAACAATTCCAAAACTACTGTCTTATACACAGTGTAAGGGGATAAAGAATATGTACATAAGGATATATGAATGAGTGATGGTACAGAGCAGCATACAGTAGATGGTATCGAGTACAGTATATACATATGAGATGAGTATGTAGACAAAGTAAACAAAGTGGCATAGTTAAAGTGGCTAGTGATACATGTATTACATAAGGATGCAGTCGATGATGTATATACGTACGCATATGAGATGAATAATGTAGGGTAAGTAACATTATATAAGGTAGCATTGTTTAAAGTGGCTAGTGATATATTTACATCATTTCCCATCAATTCCCATTAAAGTAAAACCCCTTACTGTGACTATAGCAGTAAAACCCCTTACTGTGACTGTGACTATAGTAATAAAACCCCTTACTGTGACTATAGCAGTAAAAACCCTTACTGTGACTATAGCAGTAAAACCCCTTACTGTGACTGTGACTATAGCAGTAAAACCCCTTACTGTGACTATAGCAGTAAAACCCCTTACTGTGACTATAGTAGTAAAACCCCTTACTGTTACTATAGTAGTAAATCCTCTTACTGTGACTATAGTAGTAAATCCTCTTACTGTGACTATAGTAGTAAATCCTCTTACTGTGACTATAGTAGTAAAACCCCTTACTGTGACAGTGACTATAGTAGTAAATCCTCTTACTGTGACTATAGTAGTAAAACCCCTTACTGTGACAGTGACTATAGTAGTAAATCCTCTTACTGTGACTATAGCAGTAAAACCCCTTACTGTGACTATAGTAGTAAAACCCCTTACTGTGACTATAGTAGTAAAACCCCTTACTGTTACTATAGTAGTAAATCCTCTTACTGTGACCATAGTAGTAAAACCTCTTACTGTGACCATAGTAGTAAAACCCCTTACTGTGACTATAGTAGTAAAACCCCTTACTGTGACTATAGTTGTAAAACCCCTTACTGTGACAGTGACTATAGTAATAAACCCCTTACTGTGACTATAGCAGTAAAAAACCTTACTGTGGCTATAGTAGTAAAACCCCTTACTGTGACTATAGTAGTAAAACCCCTTACTGTGACTATAGTTGTAAAACCCCTTACTGTGACTGTGACTATAGTAATAAAACCCCTTACTGTGACTATAGCAGTAAAACCCCTTACTGTGACTATAGCAGTAAAACCCCTTACTGTGACTGTGACTATAGCAGTAAAACCCCTTACTGTGAAAATAGCAGTAAAACCCCTTACTGTGACTGTGACTATAGCAGTAAAACCCCTTACTGTGACTATAGTAGTAAAACCCCTTACTGTGACTATAGTAGTAAAACTCCTTACTGTTACTATAGTAGTAAAACCCCTTACTGTGACTATAGCAGGTAAACCCCTTACTGTGACTATAGTAGTAAAACCCCTTACTGTGACTATAGTAGTAAAACCCCTTACTGTGACTATAGTAATAAAACCCCTTACTGTGAATATATTAGTAAAACCTCTTACTGTGACTATAGTAGTAAATCCTCTTGCTGTGACTATAGTAGTAAATCCTCTTACTGTGACGATAGTAGTAAAACCCCTTACTGTGACTGTGACTATAGTGATAAACCCCTTACTGTGACTATAGTAATAAACCCCTTACTGTGACTATAGTAATAAACCCCTTACTGTGACTATAGTAATAAACCCCTTACTGTGACTATAGTAATAAACCCCTTACTGTGACAGTGACTATAGTAATAAACCCCTTACTGTGACAGTGACTATAGTAATAAACCCCTTACTGTGACTATAGTAGTAAAACCCCTTACTGTGACTATGGTAATAAACCCCTTACTGTGACTGTGACTATAGTAGTAAAACCCCTTACTGTGACTATAGTAGTAAAACCTCTTACTGTGACTATAGTAAAACCCTTACTGTGACTGTGACTATAGCAGTAAAACCCTTACTGTGACTGTGACTATAGCAGTAAAACCCCTTACTGTGACTATAGCAGTAAAACCCCTTACTGTGACTGTCACTATAGCAGTAAAACCCCTTACTGTGACTATAGCAGTAAAACCCATTACTGTGACTGTGACTATAGCAGTAAAACCCCGTACTGTGAAAATAGCAGTAAAACCCCTTACTGTGACTGTGACTATAGCAGTAAAACCCCTTACTGTGACTGTGACTATAGTAGTAAAACCCCTTACTGTGACTATAGTAGTAAAACCCCTTACTGTGACTATAGTAATAAAACCCCTTACTGTGACTATAGTAGTAAAACCCCTTACTGTGACTATAGTAGTAAAACCCATTACTGTGACTATAGTAGGAAAACCCCTTACTGTGACTATAGTAGTAAAACCCCTTACTGTGACTATGGCAGTAAAACCCCTTACTGTGACTATGGCAGTAAAACCCCTTACTGTGACTGTGACTATAGCAGTAAAACACCTTACTGTGACTATAGTAGTAAAACCCCTTACTGTGACTATAGTAGTAAAACTCCTTACTGTGACTATAGCAGTAAAACCCCTTACTGTGACTATAGTAGTAAAACCCCTTACTGTGACTATAGTAGTAAAACTCCTTACTGTTACTATAGTAGTAAAACCCCTTACTGTGACTATAGCAGGTAAACCCCTTACTGTGACTATAGTAGAAAAACCCCTTACTGTGACTATAGTAGTAAAATTTCTTACTGTGACTATAATAATAAAACCCCTTACTGTGAATATATTAGTAAAACCTCTTACTGTGACTATAGTAGTAAATCCTCTTGCTGTGACTATAGTAGTAAATCCTCTTACTGTGACGATAGTAGTAAAACCCCTTACTGTGACTGTGACTATAGTAATAAACCCCTTACTGTGACAGTGACTATAGTAATAAACCCCTTACTGTGACTATAGTAATAAACCCCTTACTGTGACTATAGTAATAAACCCCTTACTGTGACAGTGACTATAGTAATAAACCCCTTACTGTGACAGTGACTATAGTAATAAACCCCTTACTGTGACTATAGTAGTAAAACCCCTTACTGTGACTATGGTAATAAACCCCTTACTGTGACTGTGACTATAGTAGTAAAACCCCTTACTGTGACTATAGTAGTAAAACCTCTTACTGTGACTATAGTAGTAAAACCCCTTACTGTGACTGTGACTATAGCAGTAAAAACCCTTACTGTGACTGTGACTATAGCAGTAAAACCCCTTACTGTGACTATAGCAGTAAAACCCCTTACTGTGACTGTCACTATAGCAGTAAAACCCCTTACTGTGACTATAGCAGTAAAACCCATTACTGTGACTGTGACTATAGCAGTAAAACCCCGTACTGTGAAAATAGCAGTAAAACCCCTTACTGTGACTGTGACTATAGCAGTAAAACCCCTTACTGTGACTGTGACTATAGTAGTAAAACCCCTTACTGTGACTATAGTAGTAAAACCCCTTACTGTGACTATAGTAATAAAACCCCTTACTGTGACTATAGTAGTAAAACCCCTTACTGTGACTATAGTAGTAAAACCCATTACTGTGACTATAGTAGGAAAACCCCTTACTGTGACTATAGTAGTAAAACCCCTTACTGTGACTATGGCAGTAAAACCCCTTACTGTGACTATGGCAGTAAAACCCCTTACTGTGACTGTGACTATAGCAGTAAAACACCTTACTGTGACTGTGACTATAGCAGTAAAACACCTTACTGTGACTATAGTAGTAAAACCCCTTACTGTGACTATAGTAGTAAAACTCCTTACTGTGACTATAGCAGTAAAACCCCTTACTGTGACTATAGTAGTAAAACCCCTTACTGTGACTATAGTAGTAAAACTCCTTACTGTTACTATAGTAGTAAAACCCCTTACTGTGACTATAGCAGGTAAACCCCTTACTGTGACTATAGTAGTAAAACCCCTTACTGTGACTATAGTAGTAAAATTTCTGACTGTGACTATAGTAGTAAATCCTCTTGCTGTGACTATAGTAGTAAATCCTCTTACTGTGACGATAGTAGTAAAACCCCTTACTGTGACTGTGACTATAGTGATAAACCCCGTACTGTGACTATAGTAATAAACCTCTTACTGTGACTATAGTAATAAACCCCTTACTGTGACTATAGTAATAAACCCCTTACTGTGACTATAGTAATAAACCCCTTACTGTGACAGTGACTATAGTAATAAACCCCTTACTGTGACTATAGTAGTAAAACCCCTTACTGTGACTATGGTAATAAACCCCTTACTGTGACTGTGACTATAGTAGTAAAACCCCTTACTGTGACTATAGTAGTAAAACCTCTTACTGTGACTATAGTAGTAAAACCCCTTACTGTGACTGTGACTATAGCAGTAAAAACCCTTACTGTGACTGTGACTATAGCAGTAAAACCCCTTACTGTGACTATAGCAGTAAAACCCCTTACTGTGACTGTCACTATAGCAGTAAAACCCCTTACTGTGACTATAGCAGTAAAACCCCTTACTGTGACTGTGACTATAGCAGTAAAACCCCTTACTGTGACAAATAGCAGTAAAACCCCTACTGTGAGTACTATAGCAGTAAAACCCCTTACTGTGACTGTGACTATAGTAGTAAAACCCCTTACTGTGACTATAGTAGTAAAACCCCTTACTGTGACTATAGTAATAAAAACCCTTACTGTGACTATAGTAGTAAAACCCCTTACTGTGACTATAGTAGTAAAACCCATTACTGTGACTATAGTAGGAAAACCCCTTACTGTGACTATAGTAGTAAAACCCCTTACTGTGACTATGGCAGTAAAACCCCTTACTGTGACTATGGCAGTAAAACCCCTTACTGTGACTGTGACTATAGCAGTAAAACACCTTACTGTGACTGTGACTATAGCAGTAAAACACCTTACTGTGACTATAGTAGTAAAACCCCTTACTGTGACTATAGTAGTAAAACTCCTTACTGTGACTATAGCAGTAAAACCCCTTACTGTGACTATAGTAGTAAAACCCCTTACTGTGACTATGGCAGTAAAACCCCTTACTGTGACTGTGACTATAGCAGTAAAACACCTTACTGTGACTGTGACTATAGCAGTACAACACCTTACTGTGACTATAGTAGTAAAACCCCTTACTGTGACTATAGTAGTAAAACTCCTTACTGTGACTATAGCAGTAAAACCCCTTTCTGTGACTATAGTAGTAAAACCCCTTACTGTGACTATAGTAGTAAAACTCCTTAATGTGACTATAGTAGTAAAACCCCTTACTGTGACTATAGTAGTAAAACCCTTACTGTGACTATAGTAGTAAAACCCTTACTGTGACTATAGTAGGAAAACCCCTACTGTGACTATAGTAGTAAACCCCCTTACTGTGACTATAGCAGTAAAACCCCTTACTGTGACTATAGTAGTAAAACCCCTTACTGTGACTATAGTAGTAAAACCCCTTACTGTGACTATAGTAGTAAAACCCTTACTGTGACTATAGTAGTAAAACCCCTTACTGTGACTATAGTAGTAAAACCCCTTACTGTGACTATAGCAGTAAAACCCTTACTTTGACTATAGTAGTAAAACCCTTACTGTGACAATAGCTAAAACCCTTACTGTGACTATAGTAGTAAAACCCCTTACTGTGACTATAGTAGTAAAACCCCTTACTGTGACTATAGTAGTAAAACCCCTTACTGTGACTATAGTAGTAAAACCCCTTACTGTGACTATAGTAGTAAAACCCCTTACTGTGACTATAGTAGTAAAACCCCTTACTGTGACTATAGTAGTAAAAAAAAACTTACTGTGAATATAGTAGTAAAACTCCTTACTGTGACTATAGCAGTAAAATCCCTTACTGTGACTATGGCAGTAAAACCCCTTACTGTGACTATAGCAGTAAAACCCCTTACTGTGACTATAGTAGTAAAACCCCTTACTGCGACTATAGCCCCTTACTATGACTATAGCAGTGAAACCCCTTACTGTGAATATAGTAGTAAAACCCCTTACTGTGACTAGTAAAACCCCTTACTGTGACTGTGACTATAGTAGTAAAACCCTTACTGTGACTATAGTAGTAAAACCCCTTACTGTGACTATAGTAGTAAAACTCCTTACTGTGACTATAGTAGTAAAACTCCTTACTGTGACTATAGTAGTAAAACCCCTTACTGTGACTATAGTAATAAACCCCTTACTGTGACTATAGTAGTAAAACCCCTTACTGTGACTATAGTTGTAAAACCCCTTACTATGACTATAGCAGTAAAAAAAAAAAACGTGAATATAGTAGTAAAACCCCTTACTATGACTATAGCAGTAAAAAAAACTTACTGTGAATATAGTAGTAAAACTCCTTACTGTGACTATAGCAGTAAAACCCTTACTGTGACTGTGACTATAGTAGTAAAACCCCTTACTGTGACTGTGACTATAGCAGTAAAACCCCTTACTGTGACTATAGCTGTAAAACCCCTTACTGTGACTGTGACTATAGTAATAAAACCCCTTACTGTGACTATAGCAGTAAAACCCCTTACTGTGACTATAGCAGTAAAACCCCTTACTGTGACTGTGACTATAGCAGTAAAACCCCTTACTGTGAAAATAGCAGTAAAACCCCTTACTGTGACTGTGACTATAGCAGTAAAACCCCTTACTGTGACTATAGTAGTAAAACCCCTTACTGTGACTGTGACTATAGCAGTAAAACCCTTACTGTGACTATAGTAGTAAAACCCCTTACTGTGACAATAGCAGTAAAACCCCTTACTGTGACTATAGTACTAAAACCCCTTACTGTGACTATAGTAGTAAAACCCCTTACTGTGACTATAGTAGTAAAACCCCTTACTGTGACTATAGTAGTAAAAACCCCTTACTGTGACTATAGTAGTAAAACCCCTTACTGTGACTATAGTAGTAAAACCCTTACTGTGACTATAGTAGTAAATCCTCTTGCTGTGACTATAGTAGTAAAACCTCTTACTGTGACTATAGTAGTAAAACCCCTTACTGTGACTGTGACTATAGTAATAAACCCCTTACTGTGACTATAGTAATAAACCCCTTACTGTGACTATAGTAATAAACCCCTTACTGTGACTATAGTAATAAACCCCTTACTGTGACTATAGTAATAAACCCCTTACTGTGACAGTGACTATAGTAATAAACCCCTTACTGTGACAGTGACTATAGTAATAAACCCCTTACTGTGACTATAGTAGTAAAACCCCTTACTGTGACTATAGTAATAAACCCCTTACTGTGACAGTGACTATAGTAATAAACCCCTTACTGTGACTATAGTAGTAAAACCTCTTACTGTGACTATAGTGAAAACCCCTTACTGTGACTGTACTATAAAAAAACCCTTACTGTGACTATAGTAGTAAAACCCCTTACTGTGACTATAGCAGTAAAACCCCTTACTGTGACTGTGAGTAAAACCCCTTACTGTGACTATAGCAGTAAAACCCATTACTGTGACTGTGACTATAGTAGTAAAACCCCTTACTGTGACTATAGCAGTAAAACCCCTTACTTGACTGTGACTATAGTAGTAAAACCCTTACTGTGACTGTGACTATAGTAGTAAAACCCCTTACTGTGACTATAGTAGTAAACCCTTACTGTGACTATAGTAATAAAAACCCTTACTGTGACTATAGTAGTAAAACCCCTAAATAGTAGTAAAACCCCTTACTGTGACTATAGTAGGAAAACCCTTACTGTGACTATAGTAGTAAAACCCCTTACTGTGACTATAGCAGTAAAACCCCTTACTGTGACTATGGCAGTAAAACCCCTTACTGTGACTGTGACTATAGCAGTAAAACACCTTACTGTGACTGTGACTATAGCAGTAAAACCCCTACTGTGACTATAGTAGTAAAACCCCTTACTGTGACTATAGTAGTAAAACCCTTACTGTGACTATAGTAGTAAAACCCCTTACTGTGACTATAGTAGTAAAACTCCTTACTGTTACTATAGTAGTAAAACCCCTTACTGTGACTATAGCAGGTAAACCCCTTACTGTGACTATAGTAGTAAAACCCCTTACTGTGACTATAGTAGTAAAACCCCTTACTGTGACTATAGTAATAAAACCCCTTACTGTGAATATATTAGTAAAACCTCTTACTGTGACTATAGTAGTAAATCCTCTTGCTGTGACTATAGTAGTAAATCCTCTTACTGTGACTATAGTAGTAAAACCCCTTACTGTGACTGTGACTATAGTAATAAACCCCTTACTGTGACTATAGTAATAAACCCCTTACTGTGACTATAGTAATAAACCCCTTACTGTGACTATAGTAATAAACCCCTTACTGTGACAGTGACTATAGTAATAAACCCCTTACTGTGACTGACTACCCTTACTGTGACTATAGTAGTAAAACCCCTTACTGTGACTATGGTAGTAAAACCCCTTACTGTGACTGTGACTATAGTAGTAAAACCCCTTACTGTGACTATAGTAGTAAAACCTCTTACTGTGACTATAGTAAAAACCCCTTACTGTGACTGTGACTATAGCAGTAAAAACCCTTACTGTGACTGTGACTATAGCAGTAAAACCCTTACTGTGACTATAGCAGTAAAACCCCTTACTGTGACTGTCACTATAGCAGTAAAACCCCTTACTGTGACTATAGCAGTAAAACCCATTACTGTGACTGTGACTATAGCAGTAAAACCCCGTACTGTGAAAATAGCAGTAAAACCCCTTACTGTGACTGTGACTATAGCAGTAAAACCCCTTACTGTGACTGTGACTATAGCAGTAAAACCCCTTACTGTGACTATAGTAGTAAAACCCCTTACTGTGACTATAGTAATAAAACCCCTTACTGTGACTATAGTAGTAAAACCCCTTACTGTGACTATAGTAGTAAAACCCATTACTGTGACTATAGTAGTAAAACCCCTTACTGTGACTATGGCAGTAAAACCCCTTACTGTGACTATGGCAGTAAAACCCCTTACTGTGACTGTGACTATAGCAGTAAAACACCTTACTGTGACTGTGACTATAGCAGTAAAACACCTTACTGTGACTATAGTAGTAAAACCCCTTACTGTGACTATAGTAGTAAAACTCCTTACTGTGACTATAGCAGTAAAACCCCTTACTGTGACTATAGTAGTAAAACCCCTTACTGTGACTATGGCAGTAAAACCCCTTACTGTGACTGTGACTAAAGTAAAACACCCTTACTGTGACTGTGACTATAGCAGTAAAACACCTTACTGTGACTATAGTAGTAAAACCCCTTACTGTGACTATAGTAGTAAAACTCCTTACTGTGACTATAGCAGTTAAACCCCTTACTGTGACTATAGTAGTAAAACCCCTTACTGTGACTATAGTAGTAAAACTCCTTAATGTGACTATAGTAGTAAAACCCCTTACTGTGACTATAGTAGTAAAACCCCTTACTGTGACTATAGTAGTAAAACCCCTTACTGTGACTATAGTAGGAAAACCCCTTACTGTGACTATAGTAGTAAAACCCCTTACTGTGACTGTGACTATAGCAGTAAAACCCCTTACTGTGACTATAGTAGTAAAACCCCTTACTGTGACTATAGTAGTAAAACCCCTTACTGTGACTATAGCAGTAAAACCCCTTACTGTGACTATAGTAGTAAAACCCCTTACTGCGACTATAGTAGTAAAACCTCTTACTATGACTATAGCAGTAAAACCCCTTACTGTGAATATAGTAGTAAAACCCCTTACTGTGACTGTAGTAATAAACCCCTTACTATGACAGTGACTATAGTAGTAAATCCCCTTACTGTGACTATAGT
>NW_027040468.1:208529-210640 GCF_034236695.1 Oncorhynchus nerka
AGAGAGAGAGTAGAGAGAGTGAGAGCGAGAGAGAGGTGGGAGAGAGAGAGTGAGGAGACAGAGTGAAGAGAGAGAGAGAGGTAGAGAGAGAGGTGGAGAGAGAGAGAGTAGAGAGGGTGGAGTAGAGAGAGGTGGAGTGAGAGTGAGAGAGAGGTGGAGGGAGAGAGAGAGGTGGAGTAGAGAGAGAGTGAGAGAGAGAGAGAGAGAGAGAGGTAGAGAGAGAGAGGTGGAGAGAGAGAGAGGTGGAGTAGAGAGAGAGCAAGAGAGAGAGAGAGGAGACAGATCAAGATAGAGAGAGAGAGAGAGGTGGAGGAGAGAGAGGTGGAGTAGAGAGAGAGAGAGAGAGGGTGGAGGAGAGAGTGAGAGAGAGAGAGAGAGAGAGGTAGAGAGAGAGAGAGGTGGAGTAGAGAGAGAGAGAGAGAGAGCAAGAGAGAGAGTGACAGAGAGAGAGAGACAGAGAGAACACGCATGCCTGGTCTCATCCTTTGAGGCCATCTGGAGGCTGTGTTAGTTAATGTGGCACCGTCTCCACTGATCTAATTATGTTCTGTTGGTTATGATGATGTCGTCCTCCCTGCCTCCCTCCTTCCCTCCCTCCGGAAAAAAGAAACACAAATCCCTGGCATTTCCATCCCCCTAGGGGAGGAAGAGGGTGAGGAGGGGAGAGGATTTGAGTTGGCCTAGCAGCCTATTTCTCTAAATCTCTCTCACTATCTCTCTTTTCTGCTCTCATTCCTCTCATCATCCCCCTCTGTGTCATCTCCCTCATTCTCTCCCTCCCTCACCCTCTCCACTCTCTCTCTCTTTGCTGCTCTCCCAGGTGTTCTGAGCTATTTCAGGATATCTTTATTTAAATGTGTTCCTGAGGCTGCAGCTTCCGTAGGGGGGCAGCAGAGCCACAGTTAGGCTTGTTAGCACCCGCTAACAGGGATGTCTTGCTTCCACAATGCTCCCCTATGGACTTCACCCTGCTCCTGTCCACTTTAGATGACATCAGATGTCTTCCTATCTCCTGTCTACTTCCAACCAGTGTTCTAATCTCAGGGTCTGCGTCTGACCAGAGCCCTATTCCCTATATAGTGCACTACTTTAGACCTGAGTCCTATTCCCTATATAGTGCACTACTTTAGACCAGAGCCCTATTCCCTATATAGTGCACTACTTTAGACCTGAGTCCTATTCCCTATATAGTGCACTACTTTTAACCAGAGCCCTATTCCCTATATAGTGCACTACTTTAGACCAGAGCTCTATTCCCTATATAGTGCACTACTTTAGACCTGAGTCCTATTCCCTATATAGTGCACTACTTTTAACCAGAGCCCTATTCCCTATATAGTGCACTACTTTAGACCAGAGCCCTATTCCCTATATAGTGCACTACTTTAGACCTGAGCCCTATTCCCTATATAGTGCACTACTTTAGACCAGAGCCCTATTCCCTATATAGTGCACTACTTTAGACCTGAGCCCTATTCCCTATATAGTGCACTACTTTAGACCTGAGCCCTATTCCCTATATAGTGCACTACTTTAGACCAGAGCCCTATTCCCTATATAGTGCACTACTTTAGACCTGAGCCCTATTCCCTATATAGTGCACTACTTTAGACCTGAGCCCTATTCCCTATATAGTGCACTACTTTAGACCAGAGCCCTATTCCCTATATAGTGCACTACTTTAGACCAGAGCCCTATTAGTGAATAGTGGGGCCTTTCGGGATTCACACAGTCTTCTAGAGGGGCCTTTGGTGCACTTGTATGAGCAATGACAGACCACAGGAAGTGTTCTAGCTACTATTGCCTTCCTCTCTCATCTGATAATGGTATTGTCACTTTGGCAGCTGATATTGACCATTTGGTAGCTTGCACTCCAGAGGGCATATCTTTGGCATTATTGATACAAGGGGCTTTATTGGCATGGGAAACACATGTTAACATTGCCAAAGCAAGTGAGGTAGTTAATTTACAGAAGTTTCAAAAGAATAAAGACATTACAAATGTCATATTATGTGTATATACAGTGTTGTAACAATGTACAAATGGTTAAAGTACAAAAGGGAAAATAAATAATAAATAAATAAATAATCTCTCTGTCCGCCTCTCTCTCT